>NC_057813.1:409756373-409968369 GCF_018294505.1 Triticum aestivum | reverse complement strand
GCTGTGGAGCGGTGGGGAGGAAGAGGGGGTCGTGGCGGAGCTTCTGAGCTAGTCGGGGAAGCGAGGGGTGGCCGGAGATGGCTGCTATGGCGAACGGCGGCGACGGTGGTGTTCGGCCGTGTGAGAGAGAGAGCGAGGGAGAGGAGGGGAGAGCCGGGGGAGAGTGAGAGAGAGCAGGGGGGAGGCGTGGCCTCGTCCAGGGGCATCGAGGCGAGGAGGGGAGGGCAGGCAGGCAGGGAGAGAGGTGGCGTGGCGCGGTGGCGCGCGCGCGCCGGCCACACTCCCCTCCCTCTGTCGGGACGAAGACGACAGAGGAGGGAGGTGGGCTGGGCCGGCTGCTGGCTGGGCCAGCCAGCTGGCTGGGCCGCACAGTGGAGGAGCCCAGGTAAGCTTCTCCCTTTTATTTTTTTTCTGTTTTCTAATTTCTGACATTTGTTTTGATTTAAATAAAATATTAAATCATTTTATTTCCTTATGCCAATTTTTGCAGGAGCTAGATATATTATTTCAGAGCTCCTTTATAAATGGCATAATATTTGGACATATATCAATATATATAATTAATATATTTCCAATGCAAATATTTATGCATTAATTCCAAATGCCCAAAATAAATACCTATGAGCTCTTAAAAATATTGGTTTGATTTTTATCTCTGTCCAATATTTTCAGAGAGCAACATGAGCATTTTCTTGGACCTTTTTGGAGAAATTTTTATTTGGATCATTTTCAAAATGATTCTGAGGGTTTCACAGATCCCCATTTCAAGTTTCTGATGAAAGAGGAAACATGATGCAACACTCTAATGCATGGCTAGCTAGGATGTGACACTCCCGAGCTGCCGGCCCAAGATATGCATCAGTCGCTGAAAGGTTGCGCCCGCATTGTGCATCCCGAATGGCATGCAGGTGTAGCAGTACACCCCGCACGGGGTCAGGAAGGTCATCTTCTCCATGTCTTCTATCACCAATTTGATTTGGTGATAGCCCGAAAAGGCATCCAGGAAGCACAACAGATCGCACTCAGCGGTGGAGTCGACGATCTGGTCGATGCGGGGGAGTGGGAACGGGTCTTGAGGGCAGGCCTTGTTGAGGTTGGTGAAGTCGACGCACATGCGCTCCTTTCCTCCCTTCTTCGGCACAACAACAGGGTTTGCCAGCTATTCAGGGTAGCGAACCTCGTGAATGACACCTGCAGCTTCCAGCTTGTGGGTTTCTTGGATGATGAAGGCCTGCTTCTCGGTGGACTGCCGCCTTGCTTTCTGCTTCACGGGGCGCCCATTGGGGCACACATTCAGGTGATGCTCGATCACCTGCCTTGGTACACCCGCTAGCTGCTTGGGTTCCCACGCGAACACCTCCTTGTTCACGCGCAGGAATTTCACCACAGCCTCCTCCTGGTCGGGGTCGAGATTGGCGCCTATGGTGAAGGTGGCGCCGGAGGATCCATCCTCGTCAACTGGTACCTGCTTAGTCTCTGCCCTGTCCTAGGTGAACAACTGCTTCTTCTTGGTTGGCGCAGCCCCATTGGCCTTGGGGGTGTCGGTGCTGGTGGGCTGCACCACTGCGGCTATCTTGAAGGCGAGCTTGAGCGCCTGCAGAGCATCTTTTGTATCTCCGGCTATGGTGAGGACGCCGCAGCTCTTGGGCATCTTCATGAGGTTGTAGACCGGGTGAGTCGCTGCCATAAATTGGGCCAAGGTAGGGTAGCCGAGGATAGCGTTGTACGGGAAGGCCGATGTGGGCGATGTGGAAGTCGACCAGCTCCGTGCGGAACTTGTCGTGGGTGCCAAAGGTCACCGGAAGGCGGATCTACCCCAGGGAGCCAGTGGAACTACCTCCGACGCCCGAGAAGGGCTTGCTGGGTCGGAGTTGTACCAGTGGCACGTGGAGGAGGCTGAAGGCCTCCACCGAGAGCATGTTGAGGCCTGCACCACCGTCGATGAGGGTCCTGGTGATGGCCACCTGGCAGATGGTGGGCGTGCAAAGCATCGGGAGTGCACCCAAGCAGGCGGTGTTGGTGGGGTGATCGTCCGAGCTGGAGGTCAAGTCGGTCTTGAGTGCCGCCCAACCCGGACGAGCTCCGTGCTGTGTGATGGTGGCGCTGATCTAGCGGACTAATGGCTTGACGTGGCGGCCCGAAGGTGGCGCCTGCGAGCCGCCCAGGAGAGCTGCCACAATCGGGGGCGCCGGCGCAGCGTAATGGGCGAGGAAGAGGTCGCGCAGCTCCTCCCAGGAGGCCACAAAAGCCGTTGGGAGGTGGAGCAGCCACATGCGCGGAACGCCGGTGAGGGCCATGAGAAACCAGTTAGCCATGACCCTGTCGTTGCCCCCGGCCTTGAGGACGGCCTCCTCATATGCCTGCAGGAAAGCTAGCGGATCCGTCGCGCCGTCGTAGCGCAGCGACATCTCTGGCTTGAACTTTTGCAGCCACTACACCTATCGCAAGGCGGGGGCCAAGGCTCGGAGCCCCCTGGCCTAGCGCTGGCATCAACAATCGGAGCGGGCGGCGCACCGTCTGCCATGAGCGTGAAGCACGGTGTTGGTGGAGAGCGGGTCGATGGATGGGAGAGCTCCGGTGCACCCCTACCTAGCGCGCCAAATGTCGGTTATCGGGTTCCGGCAAAACCCTTAAGGTTCGAACTCTGGGGTGCGCACGAAGATCTTCTCCCTACTGATCCACGCCCCAAAGCCTCATCGCGAATCTAAGCCGCATGATGAACAACATGAGGGACACGAGGTTTATACTAGTTCAGGCCACCGTTGTGGTGTAATACCCTACTCTAGTTTGTGGTGTGGTGGGTTGCCTCTGGGGCTGATGATGAACAGTACAGAGGAAGAACAGCCTCGCGAGGGGTGTTCTTGAGCTGGCGCGGTGTTCTACTTGGGTGGGTTCGATCGGTCCTAGATGATCTGCTCTCTACTGTGGTGGCTAGCTCTATTTATAGGGGCCCTGGTCCTCTTCCCAAATATTGAGCGGGAAGGGAGCCAACAACGGCCATTTTGAAGGGGAACAGCTAGTACAAGTTATCCTAACGGAAGTTGGTCTTTGACTGCCAAAGGCGCTGGCAATGGCGCCGTCTTGGGATCCACGGTGACCTCCGCCCTACCGCTCTGCTGGTCTTGGTCTCGTTGCACTGATATGGTAACCTTTGCTTGATGCCTCGGTACTCCGCGCCTGCACTTGCCCCCTTTGCGCCAAAGAGGAAACGAGGACACTACACAGGCTGGCGCCCGCCTGGCGCACACCTGGTCTCGATCGTCATGGCTTGCGTCATGAGCACCTCGCGAGGTACCCTTGCCTTGATCTCTCCGCCTCCTCGTGAGCTTGCCTGGTGAGGCCGCCCCTAAGGAAGCCTTGCGTCATCCGCCCCGCGAGGCTTGGCCCCTCGCGAGGGTCTTGAGCTTGGGTTGATGTAGACGGGCCGTACTGGGCCACTGTTTGAGCCACGCTGCAGGCAGGCAAGTCTGGGGACCCCCGTTCCCAGAACGCCGACAGTGCGGGCACTTTGCAGATTACGACCTTCAGCAAACAGAGGTCGAGCCACAAGCTCAACGCGTCTCATGCGTAGTAGGCAGGAGTGTCCGGCGGGCCACGAGGCTCAATGGTGGTGGTATCCAACGATGGAAGGTGACCTCTCGCTGGGTGTAGATATCCACGAGACGCCACGGACTACCGGATTGGTGGATGAGGATGATCCAATTGGCCTTCATGCCCGCCCAGTAGTGGCCGCGCATGAAGGACAGGTGGGCGGGTAGTGGTAGCCTGTGGAGGGGCACCACGGCAACCTTCGTAGGATCGTCAAGTCGGTGTCTAGGCCACCTGCGAGGATCGGGCATCAGCAAGCAGGGTGTATTGAAAAGGGACGGCCGGTTGCAGACGAGTAGACGGTACAAAGAAAACGAGCATGCGGCTAGACGAACAGTGCTGAGCAGGTCCATATGATTACAGATCTGCTCGAAGAGAACATCAGGGAGGGAATTCCAATTGCGGCTCTGCGTGTCAGTCTGTTCTGCCATAGGGTTTTTTAGGCGCTGAGTGATTGGGGTTTTCGGTGCCCGCGAGCCAACGGGGGATTCGGGCGGGTAAGCGAAGAAGATGGCGTGTGTGGACGAGCAGTGAGCGGGTGGATATGGTCCGCGTGAGCTACCAAGGAAGACGGCGTGGGCGGGCGAGCAGCGAGCGGGTGAAATGGTGTGCGGCCGACGATGGGGAAGAGAGGAGGAAGAAGATTGAAAGGTGGTGAAGAAAGTGCATTAAATTTCAATTCTACTAGTACTACTACCAGGATATACCGTCCTTCGAAGTGTAAATAGTTACACCGATGACATGTGGGTCTACCTCAAGAGGGCCCATATGTCAGTTAATGGAGGAGAGACGTGCGTAGGTGTATTTGCAGAAGCATGCTCAACTGGCAAACATGATGGCAGTACTAGGTAAGGCTGATATAATAACACCAACACGCTGGTTCAGCTTATTAATTAAATGTCCCATCTGCTATAGCGTGTATTGTCACTTCACTGTGAAGACTAGTTTAATAGTTCTCTCTGACCGAGATGGGGTATAATGGATCCCTAAGACTTCCTATCTATAGTATCCCTATGCCTCCACGCTCATCCTGTCCAACAAGATGAAACATTGGCCAAGGCACCCGGCGCATAGTAACCAAAAGGCCTCATCCCTTCGCTAAGGAAATTATGCGGGCACGCATAGTGGTAGCGCCTCATTCCCCGCAACGGTGAGGCTATTATTTACTATGTACTCATACTTTAGCAGTACTAGTACTACTTTCTCAACTAGTAGTGCGATGTGCTCCCTCTATTCACTTTTATAAGACCTTGAAGACATTTCAGACAATGTACAAAACAACAGATTTTGAGTTGTCTGAAATGACTTATAAAAGTGAATGGAGGGAGTACTGTACTTCTAGTATAGTGCGCCAGTTTTGAACTCTTGAATCTCAGGGCCAAGGAGCTATAGTTGGAAGTGGAGGGTACTACTATTCTCCAGAACCATCGTTGTACTATCATTGCAGGGAAAGTACACCTGCGTAGTGGGTACTGTCGATGCTCTATTCAAGTGCATAGCTGGCCTACTCAGCCGCTCCTCTCTCACACACACTATAAGCCTGTTTATCAGCGACGGTTACTGCAGGGGCAGAACATTTGAGTTATTTGATACATCAAGACTAGGCTTTTTGCTTCCATATGTGGAGTGGAGGTGTAATGGATCTCGTCGAACTTTGTTAGTGGTTCCTTCTTTATGAATGAGATGAGGCAAAGCTTTTGCTTCCGTTTCAAAACAAAAAAATCGTGTCAAGAGGAATTTATTTTATAGAGTCGATAATGGAGTGAAGTCCATGCGTGCAACGCCAGAGTAGTAGACTACTAGCACTTTACGTACAGAGCCATATTGCATAGTTCCCAATGCCGCGCCAGGCTTTTGCGGCTCCTCAGGCTTAATTGGGAGGCGCTAGTTTAAATATGCTAGCTAATGAGGAAGCTGCAAGCGAGGTGCGGCTAGGGCGAGAACGCAGGCGAGAAACTTTGCATGGTGTGAATTCATATATAGGAGTACTACTCTAGTACGCGAGCCACGAGATGATGGGAGGGAAAACCGGTTCATGTGGCTGGGCTATCCAGTGCACCCAGATTCTGGTGCGGCACGTCCGTCCGACTTCAAAAGTCAAACTACCAGTGTACTATTTAAAAAAAGGCCACCGTGTGTACGGCCGGGATCAAACCCACAAAACGAGTTGTACACTCCTGCAACCAGTAGTAGTACTCGTTGGAGTACAACGCAACCTAAACTCACCTTTTGTCGCTAATACATTGTTCCTTACAAGAAAACACTAATAATGCCAAGAAACTACTACCACTTGCATATGTGGCAGACTTAAGATAAGACTACCTTATCAACCATTGTACTGTTGGGGAACGTAGTAATTTCAAAAAAAATTCCTACGCACATGCAAGGATCATGGTGATGCATAGAAACGAGAGGGGAGAGTGTTATCTACGTACCCTCGTCAACCGAAAGCGGAAGCGTTAGAACAACGCGGTTGATGTAGTCGTATGTCTTCACGATTCGACCGATCCAAGTACCGAACGTACGGCACCTCCGAGTTCAGCACACGTTCAGCTCGATGACGATCCCCGGACTCCGATCCAGCAGGGTGTCGGGGATGAGTTCCATAAGCACGACGGCATGGTGACGATGATGATGTTCTACCGACGCAGGGCTTCGCCTAAGCACTGCAACGATATGACCGAGGTGGAATATGGTGGAGGGGGCACCGCACACGGCTAAGGAACGATCACGAAGATCAACTTGTATGTCTAGAGGTGCCCCCTGCCCCCGTATATAAAGGAGCAAGGGGGGTGGCCGTCCGGCCCTAGGGGCACGCCAAGGGGGGGGGGAGTCCTCCTCCTAGTAGGACTAGGACTCCCCTTTCCTAGTCCAACTAGGAAGAGGGAAGGGGGAAGGAAAGAGAGGGATAGGGAGAGGGAAAGAGGGGCCGCGCCCCCCTCCCCTAGTCCAATTCGGACTCCTCATGAGGGGGCGCGCCACCTCCTGGGCTGCTGCCCTCTCTCTCCCCTCAGGCCCACTAAGGCCCAATACTTCCCCAGGGGGTTCCGGTAACCCCTCCGGCACTCCAGTTTTCTCCGAAATCACCGGAACACTTCCGGTGTCCGAATATAGTCGTCCAATATATGAATCTTTATGTCTCGACCATTTTGAGACTCATCGTCATGTCCGTGATCACATCCGGGACTCCGAACAACCTTCAGTACATCAAAACTTATAAACTCATAATAAAACTGTCATCGTTATGTTAAGCGTGCGGACCTTACGGGTTCGAGAACTATGTAGACATGACCTAGAACTGTTTCTGGTCAATAACCAATAAAGGAACCTGGATGCTCATATTGGCTCCTACATATTCTACGAAGATCTTTATTGGTCAAACCGCATAACAACATACGTTGTTCCCTTTGTCATCGGTATGTTACTTGCCCGAGATTTGATCGTCGGTATCCAATACCTAGTTCAATCTCGTTACCGACAAGTCTCTTTACTCATTACATAATGCATCATTCCGTAACCAACTCATTGGCCACATTGCTTGCAAGGCTTATAGTGATGTGCACTACTGAGAGGCCCAGAGATACCTCTCCGACAATCGGAGTGACAAAACCTAATCTCGAAATACGCCAACTCAAAGTGTACCTTTGGAGACACCTGTAGAGCTCCTTTATAAGTACCCAGTTACGTTGTGATGTTTGGTAGCACACAAAGTGTTCCTCCAGTAAACGGGAGTTGCATAATCTCATAGTTATAGGAACTTTGTATAAGTCATGAAGAAAGCAATAGCAACATACTAAACGATCAAGTGCTAAGCTAACGGAATGGGTTAAGTCTATCACATCATTCTCCTAATGATGTGATCCCATTAATCAGATGACAACACATGTCTATGGTTAGGAAACATAACCATCTTTGATTAATGAGCTAGTCAAGTAGAGTCATACTAGTGACATTAAGTTTGTCTATATATTCACACATGTATCATGTTTCCGGTTAATACAATTATAGCATGAATAATAAACATTTATCATGATATGAGGAAATAAATAATAACTTTATTATTGCCTCTAGGGCATATATCCTTCATGTACATGCCCTTACCAACCAGCCCTACTAAGAAATGACTACTATACAAAGTGTCGTTATAGGCACGTTTCAACCCATGTCGCCCCTTAAGTCAACTCCTTCTATTTGACCGACAAGTTAGGCGTTATGACTTGTGGGACCTACATGTCAGTCTGGACAAAAATCCCCGAGTGACCTCCTACCTCCGGCCCGTCCACCTAGTCATCCTCGGCCATGGGACGCAGCTACCGCCGCCGGTAGAAGGCGAGGTCAAAACCATCGGCGGTGCGGAGCCCATCTTGCGGCAGCCCAGATGCCAGCTCCGTCCGACGCTCACGGCCGTTAGCTAGCCAAGATAGCACACACCCTGCTGGATGCATATAGCTGCTTGTCTACAAGGTTTGCTAGCTAGGTTGGCACAGCGGTGTGGCGGCTTGCTCGCGCACGCCGCGCTAAGGCCAGCCATCTGGCTCAAACTAAGGCCAGCGTAGCGGCTTGCTCGCGCATGAGTCACGCTCGGACTAGCCAGTCAACCCGTGCGGAGGCTAGCGCGGCGTCTGGCCCGTCCGGTGGAGCGACGACCAACTCGCTCATCACCGGCGCCACCGACGAACATGCTTCAGTACTGTTTGAAGTAATGTTCAGGAATAATAATGATTTGAGGAGGAATAACAAGATAGAAGGTCAGATGTGGGTCCCTCGTGTTAATGGTCAAACAAAATGTGTTGGTTTAAGCTGCCTCGTCAGCACGGATGTGTGGGCCAACCCTGTCATCAACATGTTTAAATGAGCCTAATCGGCACTAGGTAGTAGTTTTTTGGCGTGGATTAAGAAATTTTGGGTATGTTTTTGCTATTTTTTGTACAATAGTTTCTTCCTAGGGCTGGTTGAAAGTGGTAGTTTTTGGTTAAATAATCTACATACTGTAAGTAGGAGTGAAAGTTAAGCTTTGGAAGCCAATAAGCAAGACTAGTTACATAGTGCCTATGTGTACATGATTGAAAGTAAATATCAACCATGAGTTACTAATATCTTGATGGAAAACTCGAAACTATGGAAGTACTAGCATTTTTTTGCATGGTTTGAAATACTAGCAATGTTCACGTGCGTTACAACAGATCATAATTAGAATAATATTTATTCACAAACTTGACAGAAAACACTCTAATTTTGATATACATATATCACTGGAGATGTATTATGTTTCAATCGGAATATATTCCTTGGGCCGTTTTGGTGAGGTTTGGGAGGGATGTGGTTGGTTTTAAGATACTAATTATGGGTTTTCTGCAAATTGGTAGAGAAGCAGGATGTTGGTGAGAAAAGGCAACAACTTACCTCGCAGTCGTTAGATGTAGATCTAATGGTCAGAAATGACGGATGGAAGACACACCATCATCACCAACTAAGTCTTCTGTAGCACTACTAGCAAGATGTTTGTGCATTGCACGGAACATCAAGATGCATTTTTTATAAAACACCTGTTGTGATTGACCAATGCAGGAGTAATCCCGTGTGTAAAAACTAATGATATCTCAAGAAAGAGGAGATAAGGTGAAGAGGAGTGGGGCGTGGTGGTGATTGGTGGTCGGACTGAGTAGAGGCATGGGGATGGACGACGCCGGCAGCGACCACCATGCCAGTTTGTTCCAGAGGCTTCCTTTTTAATTGCTCAACAATGAGGTTGTTGGAGATAAGGATGAACGAGGGAAGGCCTTGTGTGCAAATGTGGAGAGAGGTGCGGGTATCTTTTAGTTTAATTTTTATCCGTCAGATATAGATCAGACAGTGTATATTGCAAGATGGCACGCGTACCATCATCACCAACTCGGTTTTTTTATAAGAGAAGAAATATAAGTATGGAGATACAAATGTATTATCGATACTTGTTTCCGTAAACTTGGATCTTCATTGTATTCAACGGCTCAACATGTGGGGCCTTAGCACAATGACTTCTCGACTGTGTAAAACAAAGGTTTTCCCGTCGCCGATAAGGAGGGGGTGATGGCAGTGTGCTTTCGGCTTGCTCTAGTCCTGCTAGTCATACTAGGTGGTCTACGCATGTGTAGATTTATTATTTTTCACGTCTCGTGTTCGCCATACGGCCACGACTGCTGATGAATAGACGGTAAGTTATTCATGGGAAAACCTTTGTTGAGCGTGTGTGCGAGAGAGAGACAGTGTGCATGTGTGATATGTGTAGAGATTGAGGCAATGATAAGAGATTCTTTGTGTCTCTGTGTGTGGAGGATAGAGAGAGACATGTACATGGGGCTTTGTGTTGTGTAACATGGAGACACATAGACATAATCAGAGAGTGAGTGTGTGAGATACACATGCGGACATGGGGAGAGATGTGTGAGTTAGAGAGATGGATAATTCTGGTGTGCATCTGAGCTAGAGGTGGGATATATACGTACCTAGAGCTGGAGAGAATATGCAAGGGTGTGTGTCTTAAAAGAAGGATCGAGATAGATGGGTGTCTGTGCGTGCCTGTGTGTGTTTGTGCGCGTGTTTGTGTGTGAGAGGGAGTGTGTGTATGTGGAGTAGGGAGACCACTAATGATGTAAACCAAGTATAGGAAGGGGGAATGGTATGACATGTGTGTCAAAGAGAGACAAAGGCATGTGTAGTAGCGGGATAGCATGGGTGCGGGCGGGGAGCAGACTATTTGGAAGAGACATCGAGTGTGTGTGGGAGAGGGGTGTGAGAGCAAAAGAAAGAGCTAGCGACAGATAGAGGAAGAGAGGGGGAGAGAGGGGTTGTTTGTGTGCAGATGTGGCGTATAGATAAGGAGACAATGTTGATGTTGTTCGAAAGTGGTCTATTGTCGGAGTAATGGGCCACGGGTAGGCTAACCCGAGCCCCTGAACCTTTCAAGACATCGGGGCAGACTGCGCCCCTCAAACACCAAAATGATGAGCCGCTTTCCGAGAGTCGGCGGAAGCGCTGCCGACTGCCCCTCAAGGCCGAGTCCTAGAGACGACTTCAAGATGAGCCGACTCCCAACCGCCGACTTCCGGGGAAGCCGGCTATGGGGAGTCGGCCCGCGACCCCAACCACCTCCTGCCTTCGCAATAATGGACGGAACGAGGAAACGGCCACCGCGCGGCCTGTCCCCACCCCGTTTATCGAGGACAAGCATGGCCAAAGTGCGCCATACAGATGGAGATTTCCATCCGGCGCGGCACTGTTGCCATGCCAGTCCTAACATCAGCCCCCGTGGGCGAAACCCTGTGCCCACGACGGCCTGTCTGTACGACCCAGAGATGGCGGGTCCCACCCGTCAGCAGGAGTACAGAAGACGGCGAGAGCGCCACAAGACGGACCCGTTGGGAGTCGGCCCCGGGGAGTCGGCTAGCCCCTCCCACGGGCCCCGCACGCCATTAACCAGACAAGACGGGGAATGGCAACAGTGATTCCCCGCCAGGCGGCGGCACTGTTGCCCTGACCCCACGACCAAGCCAGCGTCATTAGAAGCACGGCTACAGTGATCCGCAGCCGGCAAGACCTGCCCGCGGAGGACAAGGGCTGTCAGCCCTGTACCGGGCCAGTCGGCGGGCCCCAGCAGTCGGCGGAGAAGATGACGGCCTGAGACGCAGACGGCTGGGACCCGCGGCCAGCCGGTTTTACCATTGTACCCCTGGGGGTAGGCCTATATAAACCCCCCAGGACACCCATGCAAAGGGTTCGAATCCCTTAGCACTAGACCAGACCGATAGGAAGGAGGGAGCTAGCCTTGCCTTCTCCTACCTCCAGAATACAGCTCAAGGAGCAACCTTGTACTCACTTTGCCTTAGTAATCATGCGGAGACCCCGCAGAGCAGCAGTAGGGGTGTTATCTCCTCGGAGAGCCTTGAAGCTGGGTAAGATCCGCCGGCGTGCATGTCTTCGCCTCATCCCGTTTCCAGGCGCCGGCGACGTTCTACTCGCCCCCACCATGATAAGCCATCCCTTGGCATATGTCACACCCAACCCCCGACATTTGGCGCCCACCGTGGGGCATGGTGCACCGTCGTCCGGAGACCTGTTCTGGATGGGAACCCTTTTCCTCCCTGGCGAGCGCAGCCAGCCAGGCACGCCAGACAGTGTCTGCGTCGACGCGCTGCGCGGCGCTGAGGTCGCCTGCGCAGCCAGCTGCCTCACCGAACTTGTCGGCGAGGTTCGCCTCTCCGACTAGCCTGCATCTGACGCAGACACGGGCGGCCCCGAGAGCCTCCTCGCGGGCCTCCTCGACCAACTCCACGTCACCGGCGAGCCTGCCGTGGACTTGGAGTCCATAGGCTCCACCGACCCGATGCTGGTCGACTCCGACGCCGCGTCGCTCGACCCGTTCCCCACCAACGTGGTGGTCTACGACGAGTCGCTCCCTCACAAGGAGAGCGGCAGAAGCGCCGTCACAGAGGTGCTCATCATCGGTCATGGCGAGCATTCCGGCGAAGGAGCTCATGACCCACTCGACGCGGCTCTACGAGACCTGACCGTGCCTATTCCGGAAGACGCAGGCGCCGAAACACTGGAGGTGAGCCGCCTATAGATCGTCGAAGGCACGAAGAAGCTGGCAAGCATGAGATGCCTGT
The DNA here is from genome assembly GCF_018294505.1 of Triticum aestivum. Taxonomy (NCBI): domain Eukaryota; kingdom Viridiplantae; phylum Streptophyta; class Magnoliopsida; order Poales; family Poaceae; genus Triticum; species Triticum aestivum. The sequence continues at coordinate 409,956,136 of NC_057813.1, read as the reverse complement.
CAGAAGCCTACTAGCGTGAGATGGATCGCGCTGCGGGCGGCTCGCCGGCCCCGACTGGGCCTAGCCGCCTAGGCGCGGTCCAGCAGCGCGGCGTGGCCATCGCCAACCTGTTCGGGGCCAATCGCCCCGTGTACGCCACGCCTGCGGAGAACATCCGCGCCGCCCAGGCGGCGGCGGGCGAGATAGACAACTTCGAAGGTGAAGAGCGCCGCCTAATGACGGAGCGAGTCCAGCGGCTCGTCGACACGGCTGCCGCGCAGAATGAAGTCGACTGCCGCACAGAGGCGCTGCGGCGACAAAACGATGACCTGCCTCCCCGCCGAGATCAAGACGCGACATCTCGGACACCGACTGGTGTTGTCCGTGGAAGAAAAGACAAGGATCCGGCTGTTAGCCACAGTCGGACTCGCATCCCCATCGAGCGCGACCAAGACGGCCGCCCAAGAGCAGTGGAACGGCGGGGCGACTATCTGCCTCCGCCACCTCGAAAAGAAAGGTGAGTCTCCCCGCCACCCATTGAGCATCCGACTCTCGGCGACCGCCTTGGCCGCCGAGAGGGAGTCAGAGAGAATGACGCCCGCCACCGGATCGACCGACTCCATCGATCCCTGGCACTGGAAGAAGAAGACGAGTTGGGTCCGCCCTTTTCCGGACCCCGCATCCGAGACGAGCCCTTTCCAAAAGGGTTCACGCTCCCCCGAGATACTCCCAAGTACACCAGCTTGGTAAAGCCGGAAGACTGGCTGGTTGACTATTCCACGGCTGTCAACATAGCGAACGGCAACAAGCGTGTTGCCGTGAAGTATGTTCCACTCATGCTCCAGGGCACGACCCGGACATGGTTGAACAGCCTGAAGCCCCGCAGCATCAACAGCTGGGTCGACTTCACTGAAGCCTTCGTCCGCAACTTCACGAGCACGTACAAGCGACCTCCCAAGCCTCGCTAGCTTTCCTTGTGCGTGCAAGGCCCCGACGAGTGAACTCGCGACTACCTCACGCGCTGGGCCGAGCTCCGGAACTCCTGCGAGGGCGTGCACAAGGTGCAAGCTATCGAATACTTCACCGCAGGGTGCAGAGAAGGCACCCTCCTCAAGCACAAGCTCCTCTACGACGATCCGGAGACCCTCGACGAGCTGCTGATCATATCAGACAAGTACGCCACAGCATACTCCTCCATGAAGGCAGAGATTCAAGTTAGTGCGACTGGCAAAGTGGCCCCTCAGGCTCCCAGAACTCCGGCTGGAGACGCCAGTCGGCGACAGGAACAGAATGACCACAAGTGCAAGGCCCCCCAGCCGGCTTCCTGTAGCCGACAAGTTGCGACGGTCGAAGACCAACAGCCGGAGGCGCGGCCTCCGACCAAGCGGCAGAAAGGCGGCAAGTCCAACTGGTTGTCGGCCTTCTCCTACGAGCAGACTCTAGATGGTCCCTGCAAGTTCCACAGCGGCGCGAAGCCGTCAAATCACACCACCCGGAAGTGCCACTGGCTCACCAGGATCGCCAAGGGAGAAGGCCTCCTGCCTCCCCCGCCTGCTGGGCTGCCGCCTCGACCGCCGCCCCAGCAGCCGGCTGTCAGGCCAGTCGGTGCAGTACAAGACGAGTACCCAGAAGAGAACGGAGCCTATGTGGTGTTCACCAGCATGGCTGACGATCGACGCAGCAGGCGGCTGCAGCAGCAAGAGGTGAATGCGGTAGCATCAGATACTCCAGAGTTTATGCATTGGTCCGAGAAGCCTATCAGTTGGAGCAGAGCTGATCACCCAGAGGTGATGCCGAATCCGGGCTCCTACACCCTGGTTTTGGGTGCCACCTTGGCCACCGATAGGCGGGCCTCTCGCTTCTCGCGAGTGCTGATAGACAGAGGCAGTAGCATCAACCTCCTGTACAAGGATACCATGGAGAAGTTAGGAATCAAGCAAAGACAGCTTCAGAGCAGCCGGACTGTGTTTCACGGCATTGTACCTGGCCTTTCCTGGTCACCAATCGGCAAGATCCTGATAGACGTCCTCTTTGGAGACAAAGATCATTTCCGCCGAGAGCCAGTTTGGTTTGAAGTGGTGGACCTCGAAAGCCCGTACCATGCGTTGCTTGGCCGACCTGCTTTGGCCAAGTTCATGGCGGTCCCCCACTACGCGTACCTCAAGATGAAGAGGCCGAGTTCAAAGGGGATCCTGACCATAGCCGGTGACTTCAGAAAGTCGTCCACTTGCGCGGCTGAAAGCAGTCGGCTAGCCGAGTCCCTGGTGATCGCAGCTGAGAAGCGGCTTCTTGATCGGTTTGTGGCGATGGCCGGCAAGCAGCCTGAGATGTCGCCCGACCCCAAGGAGTCGGAAGCTGAGGGTTCGTTTAAGCCGGCTAAAGAAATGAAGAAGATACCTTTGGACCCGGAGCACCCAGAGAGGTACGCTGTCATGGGTACAAACCTTGACAGCAAATAGGAAGGCGAGCTCGTCGATTTCCTCCGTGAGAATCGAGACATCTTCGCATGGTCCCCTAAAGACATGCCAGGTGTACCGACGGAATTCGCCGAGCACAAGTTACATGTCCGACCTGGTGTGAAGCCCGCCAGGCAGCCCTTGCGCCGCCTGTCAGAAGAGAAGAGAAGAGTTGTTGGAGAAGAAATAGCCCGGCTCCTAGCAGCGGGCTTCATTATGGAAGTATTCTTTCCAGAATGGTTAGCAAACCCGGTCCGTGCTGAAGAAGAACAAGCAGTGGCGGATGTGTATTGACTACACAAGCCTCAACAAAGCTTGCCCCAAGGACCCATTTGCTCTGCCGATAATTGACCAGGTGATAGACTCCACAGCCGGATGCGAGTTGCTGAGCTTCTTAGATGCATATTCAGGATATCACCAGATCAAACTGAACCCGGCTGACAGACTGAAGACTGCCTTCATCACGCCGTTTGGAGCCTTCTGCTACCTGACCATGACGTTCGGCTTGAGGAATGCCAGCGCCATCTTTCAGCGTTGCATGCAAAAGTGCCTCCTCAAGCAGCTCGGCAGAAACGCCCACGTCTACGTGGACGATGTGGTGGTGAAGACGGAAAAGCGTGGAACACTGTTGGAAGACCTCAAGGAAACCTTTGAGAACCTACGCCGATTCCAGATTAAGCTCAACCCTGAGAAGTACGTCTTCGGAGTACCAGCCGGCCAACTCCTTGGCTTCCTGGTCTCTGAACGCGGCATAGAGTGCAACCCTGTAAAAATCAAGGCCATCGAGAGGATGGAGGTACCCAGCCGACTGCTAGATGTGCAAAAATTCACCGGCTGCCTGGCGTCCATCAGTCGGCTGGGCGAGAAAGCTCTCCCCTTATACCAACTGATGAAGAAGACCACCTTTTTCGAGTGGAACCACAAGGCAGATGAAGCATTTCTCCAGTTGAAGAAGATGTTGACTACTCCCCCTGTGCTGGCGGCTCCGACTCCTAAAGAGCCCATGCTCCTATACATTGCCGCCACCAGCCGGGTAGTCAGCACAATCATCATAGTTGAGAGCAAGGAGGAAGGCAAGGCGCTACCTGTCCAGAGACCGGTATATTACCTGAGTGAAGTACTGTCGACCTCCAAGCAGAACTACCCCCACTACCAGAAGATGTGCTACGGCGTGCACTTTGCCGCCAAAAAATTGAAGCCTTACTTTCAAGAGCACCCAATCACTGTGGTCTACACAGCTCCACTGGCCGAGATCATTGGAAGCCGAGATGCTTCGGGCCGAGTGGCCAAATGGGCCATAGATTTGGCCCCTACACCATCTACTACCAGCCCCGCACCGCCATCAAGTCGCAAGCACTGGCCGACTTCCTCGTCGACTGGGCCGAGACCCAGTACCCGCCGCCAGCGCTCGACTCCACTCATTGGCGGATACATTTTGATGGCTCCAAGATGCGCACCGGTTTGGGAGTCGGCGTCGTCCTCACTTCCCCTAAAGGCGACAAGCTCAAATATGTGCTGCAGATCCATTTCGCCGCCTCCAACAACGTTGCCGAATACGAGGCGCTCATTCACGGGCTCTGGCTTGCCAAAGAACTCGGCATTCGCCGGATCCTGTGTTATGGCGACTCCGATTTGGTGGTCCAGCAGTCATCTGGCGACTGGGATGCCAAAGACGCAAACATGGCGAGCTACCGCTTCCTGGTACAGCAACTTAGCGGATATTTCGAGGGGTGCGAGTTCCTTCATGTGCAAAGAAATGACAATGACCAAGCAGACACCCTGGCACGAATCGGCTCCACCTGCCAAGCAATACCATCCGGCGTCGCCCTTCAGCACCTCCTCAAGCCGTCTATCAAGCCTTCACCAGAATCAGACTCCATCTTCATGCCGGCTCCCCCCGAAGAAGTCGGATCCCACTCAAGAGCCCCAGCAGACGGCACAAGAATTCTTATGAATAGCTCCAAGAACACCGCAGTCGAAGCCGGCCCGGGGACTTCAGAACCCGGCCCGGGGACTGCGGCGACCAGTCCAAAGACTCCAGAGCTCGGCTCGGGGACTGCACCAGTCGGCCCGGGGACTGCGCCAGTCGGCCCGGGGACTTCGTCAATCCAGCAAGCGGCCGCGGACTCTAGCCCGCCGCCTCCCAGCCTAGCCGCCCTCGTCCAAGTCGCAGTGGGGGCAATTGAAGAAATAGCAGCACCCTCATGGGCCCAGCCCATTCTCAAGTTCCTGATGAGCACAGAGCTGCCAACCGATGAAACCTTGGCCCGGCAAGTACAACGCCGAGCGGCAGCCTACACCATAGTCAACAGAGAGCTGGTCAGGCGCAGCGTCACCGGTGTCTACCAGCGTTGCATCAATCCAGAGCAAGGCCAAGCAATTCTCAAAGACATCCATCAAGGTGAGTGCGGCCACCATGCGGCCTCAAGAGCACTCGTCGCTAAAGCCTTTCGACACGGTTTTTTCTGGCCAACTGCCCTAGAAGAGGCCAAGGAATTAGTCCAAAAATGCAAGGGGTGCCAGAAGTTCCGCTCCAAGCCGCATCAGCCGGCTTCCGCACTCAAGACTATCCCCATCGCCTGGCCCTTTGCGGTTTGGGGCCTGGACATGGTGGGACCATTCAAGACGGCACGAGGCCGCCTAACTCATCTACTTGTCGCGGTGGACAAGTTCACCAAGTGGATAGAAGTAAAGCTCATCAAGAAATTGAATGGTCCGACTGCAGTGACCTTCATCTCCGACATCACGATTCGATACGGCATACCACACAGCATCATCACCGACAATGGCACGAATTTTGCCAAAGGCGCCTTGGCCCGTTTCTGCGCAACGCAGGGCATCCGACTGGACTTAGCGTCCGTTGCCCATCCGCAGTCAAACGGCCAGGTAGAGCGAGCAAACGGCCTCATCCTGTCTGGCATCAAGCCTTGACTGGTCGAACCACTGGAGCATTTGGCCGGCTGTTGGCTTGAGGAGCTGCCAGTCATCCTCTGGAGCCTGCGCACGACTCCAAACAAGTCAACCAGCTTCAAGCCTTTCTTCCTCATCTACGGTGCTGAAGCCGTCATCCCAACGGACATAGAGTTTGACTCCCCGCGAGTCACCATGTACACCAAGGAGGAAGCGGAAGAGGCACGTCAAGATGGCGTCGATCTGCTGGAAGAAGGCCAGCTGTTGGCACTCAGCCGGTCCAGCATCTACCAGCAGAGCCTGCCTCGATACTACAACAGGAAGGTCAGGCCAAGAACTTTCCAAGAGGGCGACCTTGTGCTTCGACTGATCCAGCGAACAACCGGCCAGCACAAGCTGTCGGCGCCTTGGGAAGGCCCCTTCATTATCAGCAAAGTGATGGGCAACGACTCCTACTACCTGATCGATGCTCAGAAGCCCTGAGCACGCAAGAGAGACGACTCCGGCAAAGAGTCGGAACGGCCATGGAATGCAAATCTTCTCTGAAGATGTTACAGTTAACGCAGTATGTACCACGCTACCCTTTGTATTAAAGTACCGAGACTTCGGGCCCCCCAAGACGAGCTCGGGGACTGCCCTTTTTTGTTATCTGTATGATAAGAATTATGCCTTCGAGTATGCTACTCTTTATTATGCCGCTTGGCACCGGGTTCGACTAGTCGGCCTGGGGACTCGCCGCCTTGCGCTACGAAATGCTTCCTACAGTCGGACAAATAGTGTGTGCTGCCTAAGCCGTCTCCTGTCAGAAGCCACAGCTCGCAGAGCGACTGTTTGGCGGGCAGGAGTAAGGAAGAATGGGCTCCCACACGAAAAATGTCTAAGGACTCAAAGCATTAACATAGCCTAAGCCAGCTCCCAGCCTCTCTTCGCAAAGCCGACTCTTGAGTAGTCGGCTTGCCGCTTTCTATCTAACTTGTTAAAAAGACTCTAAAGAATGGCCAAGTACTCTCCTTCCCCAAAGTAGCCAAGCATTTGATCCAGCGGCAGTCCGTAGAGCGGTTGTCCGACTGGCAAGGCGGCGACTAAGGGAAGGCAGCAAAGGAAAAAGCCAAAGGAGCAATGAGCAAGGAAAGATAGAATTCGGATAAATATTTACATAACATAGGCCCTTGGCTGAATCTTCAAGCAGAAGTTCAAAATACACCCCGCGGGTGGAATTGTGCGAATTAACAAGTTCTTCAAAGACTATTTAAAGCAGATAAAATAAAGGCAAGACGACAGTCTAGGAAGCGGCAGACGGGTTCAGAGGGTCGGAGGAGACGGCGGTGTCAGGCGCCGGGGCGGCCGACTGGGCAGTCTCGGCTTGATCGTCTCCGGTGGCTGTCGGCCTGGTCGGGCGTGGCTCGTTGCTGGAGGCACGGTCGAGCTGAGGCTGGTCGCCCGCTCCGTGTTCTGGCACCTCCATCTCGCCTCCATCCTCCGCCTCGCCTTCCTCCTCGGCGCTAATAGTCCGGGTTCATCCCGAACCACACCGGCGGCACCTCTCCACCATCCGCAGCCCGCTCAGGGACGAAGACGCTGGTGTCGGTGTAGTCGGCACTCGCCGCCGCACGCTCGACGAGGGCGTCTTCCACGGCTACCAGCTCCGCCTGGGCCTCTGACCGGAATGTGGCCAGCCGGTCCAGGTCTAGCCCCGGATACCACGCCTTGACGAATTCCAAGGCCCGGCGCACTCCAGCCCAGGCCGAGGAACCCTTCCAGGCCTCAAGACGGCCAGCCGCGACCTCCAGCCAGTCGGCAGTCCGACTGGGAGTGCGCAGAACCGGCATGTCTGGCCACAGGGCGACAATCGCCTGGGCGCCGACACGTTAAAGCTGGCGCAGCATTCGATGGGACGGCCGCAGATGAGCCTCGATGCTCAGAAGCTGCTCGTCAAGGGTCCGGGGGGCGTTGGCGGCAATCTCCACACCGTTTGCCCTCCACGCCTCGCGATCAGCCTCGATAGCCTGAATGGCCGCCTGCGAGTGGCCAGGGAAGAAGTCTACCAAGACGAAAAAGAAGCAAGACAAATAATCAGGAGTTGGCCTGACTTATAGTCAGCGGCTCAAAGAAAGAAAGTAAAGAAACTCACCGTCGATGATTTCTTCAATCTCATGAAAGCCAGAGGTCAGCAGTGCCTCCTTGTCGGTCTAGGAGGAGCGCTCGCTTTCGAACTCGGCTAGGAGAGCAGCCTCTTTTTTCTCCGCCTTGTCCTGCGCCTTCTTAAGCAGCTCCTTCTGCTCCGCCAGCTGCGCAGCCAGCAGGTCGCGCTCCGCGGCGAGCTTGTTGCACTCCTCCCCCTTGGCATGCAAGGCGGTGTTGGCTTCTCCCAGCTGTTCCTGAAGAGCGGCGTTGGCCTCTGAAGAATGAAAACGGAAAAGACGTTAAGTCATCAACAAAGAAGGTCGCCGGGAAGATCCGGCCCGACTGCTCAGCAGTCGGCCCGAATCTCGGGGACTACAGCCCGCGGGTGCGCCAGCGCGCCCCCGCGAAAAAGAAGAAGGACTCACTCCGGCTCTCCGACAAGTCGGCAATCCGCTTGCCCAGCTCTTCCACGTTGCGGTTTAAGGCAGTGACGCGGAGGTTGTGATACTCCTGTGATAAGCATTTTAAACAAAGATAAATATTTGGAACTCGCCAGATGGAGTTCCGAGCCGCCTGCTCAGCAGCCGGCTCGAAACTCGGGGACTACACCCAGTGGGTGCGTTGGCGCGCCCCCACAGAGAACAATTAAAAAACAGAGTCAAAAGAAAAAGCGTACCCGGACGGCTGCTCGCGACGCCAGATGCGCCTTGGTGCAGTTCTGGATGGCGTCGCCCTCGGCTCGCAGCTTCGCCTGGACGTCCAGGAGCGCATGGTTCAGCGGGCCTGTGCCGCCTCCTTGCACCCACCCAACAGGCGCGGCGCTCGTCGCCTCGGCGTCTGGGATGGCCGAGCTGGCGGCACCGGTCTCCAAAGGGCGTGTCGCTGAAGTCGCCTTCTCAAGACGGCGGCGCGCAGGCGAGGCGACTTGAAGGAGCAGCTTCGTCACGGCCTCGTCTTCGGTCGGCGACACCGGCGGGTCCGCCGGCTGCTTACCCTGCACGCTCCCAGATGGCGGCGAAGGCGGCGGTGGCGGCACGGCCATGTCCAACATGGAGGCCTCGCCGCTTTCCCTCTCTGTGACAGGGTTCTCGCCACCGGCTTCCCTAGTCTGCCCCATGAACTCCGGGGGCGGCGGCGCGGAGCTCAGCAGGATGACGATCGATGCCGACTGGAGGCGCGCGGCCTCCTCGGCTCGCTGCTGTGCCGCGACGGCGGCTTCGGCCTCTTCCAGCTTCTTCTGGGCGGAGGCCGCCGCCTTCTCGGCCTCCGCCTTCTCCAGGTGGTCGCCTTCCTCCTCGTCGCGCTTCTCCTGCGCGTTCCGCTCGGCGGGGTCGATCCTCCGAGTATTGGCGGACGTCTCTGCCGACCCCATGATGGAGGGGGCGGCGACCCTCTCAAAAGTAAGGGGAGCCCTGAAGCAAGGAAGACATGTAAAAGATTTGGACAAAATTCACCAAAGGAAAACAAGACAAAGGCAGAAGCACTTACGCAAAGACCAGTGGCAGCTTCTTCACTTCCTTGCGGAAGCGGTTGGCCTTTGCGACCGCCTCTTCCCGCTTGGTCGCGGCGGCCGCCCCCTTGAACTTCTTTAACCGGCCGCCGAGCAAGCTCGGCCCGGCCCGGCACTTCTTCGTGTCGCCTTGACCGTCCGAGCTGGTGGAGGAACTCGAACCCGGCTGGCCAACCTTCAGCTGGTGACACGGGGTGACTTCCCCCTCGGCGTCATCGTCAGGCCAGTCGGCAAAGGTGGCCGAGGGCCTGAATCCGCTTGCTCCTCCTCCTCCTCCCTCGGCGTCGGTCTCCATCGTCGCCGCCCCAAGTCAGGGTCGTCGATGTCGCTCTCCGCTCGGTCGGGGACGAACTGGCGGGGCGGCCCCGTGGCGCCGACTGCGGGCTGCATGAGGGGATTCTGACTCGAAAAAACCAAAAAGATCAGAAGTCGGATTCTGCTGCAAAAGAAAACTGAAAAACAAGAAAGACGACTTACCACAGGCGAGGGGTTGGCGCGCGAGTACGGCTCTTTGCCGAACTGCCAATCCGCCGCAAGATTGCAGTTCGCGATGTAGTTCACCATGTTCGCCACCTCCGCGTGGGGCATGTCCTTGGTGCACATCCGACTCGGGTCCCGGTGGTCGCTCATCTGACTGATCAGATGAGGTCAGCCTTGGAGAGGGAGGACTCGGCGCGCCACGAAGGCGGCCAGCAAGTCGGCCCCGACCAAGCCCTCCGGCTGCGTCAGCACTCGGAGTCGCGTGACGACGGCGGCACCTGCGGGAGTCAGCGTCCTGGCCCGGTGGGACCAGCTGGGGAGCCTCCCAGCTGGCGCGCCGGCTTCGTAGGGCAGCAGATTGACCCAGTCGCCTTCTGGGGCGACATTCTTCACGTAAAAATAGGATTGTTGCCACATCTTCACCGACTTAATCATTGGAATGGAGGGGAACGGGTTGTCGGCCGTTGATCTCCGCATCGCGATGAAGGTGTCCCACTGGGCTGGCACGCCGGCGACGTGCGTGCCGAGCTTGGATTGGAAGAACTCCCCCCACAGCTCGATGGTGGGGAGAACGCCGAGGAAGCCCTCGCACAGAGTGGCGAAGGCGGCCAGCAGCACCACCATGTTTGGAGTAAGGTGGTGCGGTTGGTGCCCGTGGAACTCCAAGAATGAGCGGAAGAAGCCGCTCGCCGGCAGCCCTAGGCCGCGCATGAAGTGCGAGTGGAATATGACCCGCTCGCCCTCCTCCGGCGCTGGCGATATCTCCCACGCCGGCGCGACACGGGCCCACACTAGGTTCACACCGGGGAGCCGACGCGTCTTGCGGAGGAGCTCGATGTGGTCGTCGTCCACCTCGGAGCCATCCCACATGCCGGAGCGCACGGCAGGAGGAGCGGCGGTGGAGGAGGAGCTCATCGCTGCGGGCGCGGTGTGGTTCGGCGCGGCGGCGGCAAGAGGAAGAAGAAGCGAGAGGAAGCGGGGGGAAACAGGGAAGATGGGCGCGCGTGTTTCGCCGCCCCCCTCCCCCCGCCTACTTATAGCCCCGTGGGCTGAGAAGCCGATGGGGCGGGCATGGGATTAACTGTGCGTGGGACCCCACGCCCCCACGATTTACCCCGCGAAGTTACTGCGCACAGTAACAACGTGGGAACCCCAACCATCCGCACGGCCGCAATGGATCCGTTCGCGTGCCAAGGCGCGGTAGTGGCGGGCCCCGCCTGACGGCCTGTCCCGTCGCGCGCGTGGGTGGGCAGACCGTCCTTGCCACATGGCACCGCGCGACGGGTCCGCAACGGGCGACTGCGGGAAAGCGTATCAGGCACGCTGCCTGGATCTCGCCGCGACTCTCGGACTCTTTAAGGGGCGAGACGGCCTTCTGCGAGTCCGGCTCCAGCTAGTCGGCCTAAAGAAAGACGGTGAGCAAGGCCCAGTTTCCACCACCAGAGGGAAGAAACTGTTGAGGCCCCTCGACATATCACCCTCAGAGCCTCACCAGCTTCGGGGACTACTATCGGAGTAATGGGCCACGGGTAGGCTAACCTGAGCCCCTGAACCTTTCAAGACATTGGGGCAGACTGCGCCCCTCAAACCCCAAAACGATGAGCCTCTTTCCAAGAGTCGGTGGAAGCGCTGCCGACTGCCCCTCAAGGCCGAGTCCCAGAGACGACTTCAAGATGAGCCAACTCCCAACCGCCGACTTCCGGGGAAGCCGGCTATGGGGAGTCGGCCCGCGACCCCAACCACCTCCTGCCTTCACAATAATAGACGGAACGAGGAAACGGCCACCGCGCGGCCTGTCCCCACCCCGTTTATCAAGGACAGGCATGGCCAAAGTGCGCCATACGGACGGAGATCTCCATCCGGCGCGACACTATTGCCAAGCCAGTCCTGACATCAGCCCCCGTGGGTGGAACCCTGTGCCCACGACGGCCTGTCTATACGACCCAGAGACGGCGGGTCCCACCCGTCAGCAGGAGTACAAAAGACGGCGAGAGCGCCACAAGACGGACCCATTGGGAGTCGGCCCCCGGGAGTCGGCTAGCCCCTCCCACGTGCCCCGCACGCCATTAACCAGACAAGACAGGGAATGGCAACAGTGATTGCCCGCCAGGCGGCGGCACTGTTGCCCTGACCCCACGACCAAGCCAGCGTCATTAGAAGCACGGCTACAGTGATCCGCAGCCGGCAAGACCCACCCGTGGAGGACAAGGGCTGTCAGCCCCGTACCGGGCCAGTCGGCGAGCCCCAGCAGTCGGCGGAGAAGACGGCGGCCTGAGAGGCAGACAGCTGGGACCCGCGCCCAATCGGTTTTACCATTGTACCCCTGGGGGGTAGGCCTATATAAACCCCCCAGGACACCCATGCAAAGGGTTCGAATCCCTTAGCACTAGACCAGACCGATAGGAAGGAGGGAGCTAGCCTTGCCTTCTCCTACCTCTAGAATACAGCTCAAGGAGCAACCTTGTACTCACTTTGCCTTAGTGATCATGCGGAGACCCCGCAGAGCAGCAGTAGGGGTGTTATCTCCTCTGAGAGCCCTGAAGCTGGGTAAGATCCACCAGCGTGCATGTCTTCGCCTCATCCCGTTTCCAGGCACCGGCGACGTTCTACTCGCCCCCACCATGATAAGCCATCCCTTGGCATATGTCGCACCCAACCCCCGACATCTATGTACGGAGATGCAAGGGAAGCGAGTCATCGTGTGTGTGATAGGGACTTCATGAGAGATCTAGAATAGATGGTGTAGAGAACAATGTGCGAGATTGAGAACAATGATACATTAATTAGGGAGTTATGGAAAGGGTCACAACATATATGTATACAGGGAAGGAGCTGGGGCGAGTCCGCATATGGAAGAGTTAGAAAGAGGAGAGTGGTGCACAAGAAGACAAAGTGTGCTTGTTTGTAGTGGGGGTGGTGTGTGAGGTGAGTGTGCGAGAACCACATAACTAGGGAGATAGACGTTTGGGGCGACATTTTGTGTGTATGGGAAAGATACACTCTACATAGTGTGTGTGCTTGGGAAAGAGAGATGCCGGGAGACCTAGAGAGTAGCTGAAGAGATGTGTGCATGCCTGAGAGACAAAGTGATAGAGACCTATATTGGGGTCCGGACTTTAGAATAGAGGAGGGTGTTAATGTGCTCGTGTGTTCATGTCTGGGGGAAAGAACGACTTGTGTGTGGGGGGGGGACAGGGGGGTTGACTTCAGATAAAGAGTGAGGTGTCTATATTTGAGGGACTTTAGCGTAATTGAGATATATATGGTCAATAGTGTGTGCACTCATGGTTGATCAATTTGTTTCACAGTTTGGACTATGAGATAACGATACTTTTGAACATGTGTGATATACCTTGAAGTACTAGAATTACAAACCTAAGATTGGAATTTTGGAATTCGACTCCATCATTAGCTTTTGTAATTCATTTAAACGGAAGTGCATTTTTAAGCCGGGATTTCATGATTTCAAATTCATATATCAAACCTAGAGATATACATATACGGGCATGTTCAAACTTTATAATCATCCACTTTATTCATATGCATACACATTTCTGCTTTTGTCATCTTATTTAGGATAAGCACATTTGGAATTTCATTTGAATTGGACCGTGTGATGGTATTTTCTTGGACTAGCTCAATGATCCATATTTGAATTGAATGGACAATCTAAGTTTCCAGTTGGAGACATTGATTTTTAAAACTTGCACTTTTTTTGCATGCAAAACAAATAAATTCTCGGCCATGATATCATAGTCGGCCGTACAAGAGAAGAACACTTCATTTCAGGCGCCAAAAGCTTTCAAACTTCCCACTCACATCGAAATATCTCATGCCTGAAAGTATAGCCCTTCGATATTCCTGTTTTTACCCCTGCCACATCAACAGAAAAGGGCTACTTTGGTAACATCCATTATTTTCCCCTCTTTGCCCCCAACATTCTTCCCCAGAGCCCCTCCCCTTCCCCTCCCGGACCCCCCCCCCCCAACCACACCAAGCCGCCGAATCTAGTCCTCCACCGCAGCGGTGGACCTCACACCCCGCCGGGTCTACCTTCTGCACCTTGGAACCCCCCACTGCCAACTCACCACTTCACCGGAGCCGCTTCAGTGACTGGATTGTCCACCGCTCTAGATCTCCTTGACTACCATCATGGTCCATCGAATCTGCTTAACCGGCGCCCTCGTCCACCACAGTGTAGGCCCTTCACTGACTCCCTCGTCCACCCCATCACTGGCCCTTCATACAAGCCCTCGTCCGCTGCAACAGATCCGCCTCACCGAAAGCACTGTACACCATGCCCGCCGACGCCTTCGTCCACTGCACCAGACCCGCTCCATGGACGCCATATTCAACTCCACCGGCCCTGCTTTACTGACGCCGCAGCCTCATCAGGTTATTTAGATTGTACTCCTTCATTTTTTCTCTTCTTTATTGTGGAACTGTTCACTTACCACAGATGAGCTTTCTTCTATGTCGACAGACGCCGTAACCGAAGCACCGGAGCCGCTTCAGCAACGGCGACAGTCAGCCCAAACTCAACCGCGACATGAGCACCATTGACGATCCTTATCTATGATGTATGACAATGATACCCATACGCCACCGAGAATCAGGTACTATTATCCAATGATCAGCGCCTACGTTCACTTTCTTAGCATAAGCACCGCACATTTGAATTTCTTCAGGGCATCATTCAATTTTTCATGAGACGCATTATTCTACTTGCACCTGTAGGGCCATACTTCTGGCAGTGAACATGTTACATGTGCTAAATTATAAACCAGTGCCCATATAGTTACAATGCTTTTGTTTTGTCCTAAGTATTACTGTACTTCCTAGATATCACTTCCTACTATTTTACTTCTTGCATGCTATATTTATGATAATGGTGTTGTTCTGATGCCACCTATTGGTTCCATCAGACTGCTTCATGTTCTCTATGCTTAATTACACCTCAGCAAATTAGCATGTGGTTCCACTGCTTTTTGTTCGTTTTATCCTACATTTTCTGATGCTAGCTATTACATCACTGCTCTGAGCCTTTGTTCATTACTTTTTTGTGCGTTCTTGATCTTCCCAAGTTGCATGACTAATTTGATGCTTCTATTAATTATGGAGCTTCCTACCATCAAGCAAAAAAATTATTCTTTTGGGGCTAGCACCTCGAACAAGCATAAAAATAGAGTGAAGCACATATATTGTCGTGTAAGCACACACCCTTCTTTCATTAGTTTAGATGAACCATTGATGAGCAATTCGAACTAGTGCATGCGATTAAAATTAATTTTACCTAAATAGAGGGTGCAGAATAAACTACAACAACTAGATTTGCAACCATGGGATGCTGACGATATCTTCAAAGAACAATGCAACAACAGCAAGGCTTCACAACAACATATGGTAAGCCAGTGTGTTTTAGTACATGTGAAATGCAATGCGTGTGGGCTACTTTCTTTGCTTGTGCCCTCAACCTGTAATCCTGCAGAATTACAAATAGTTCAGTTATCTGCTTTGATGTATTGCTTGATTCGAATGCTTGTTTGTTACTTGTTAGGCTATACCTGAGTTGGCCAATATGTCAGCAGTGCATGTTGTACTATCGTAAAGAAATGCATGCCTAATTCATTTGAGTCCTTAACTTTTCCTATGAACTTCATCACAAGACTATCTTCATCGTTTATATGAGGCCACACTGTTAAGTGCTTTCTCAGATTATTTCAACTGCTTAAATGCCTTAGCAACTTAAATATAGCGGTGGTACAATCCCTTTCAACTAGGGATGTCAACTGTGTATCGTTTAATCCCGATTAAAGTCCACTAGTGGTATGATAGTTCAAAAGAGTTTTTGTTTTTTGAGGAAAATGAACTAGGGAGCTAGCAAAAACTAACTATAGATGGGACTGGCAGATGTCGTTTATTTGCCACTTACATCCCTAGTTTCATCGTACCATTTTAATTTCTTTTCGGCTGATGCTGCTTCGAACCATTTAAATATAGCTCGCCATGCTCGGCAATAATTCTTATGTCGTTCACCATGTAAGCTTACTACCTGGGTCATGCGATAACTATCTCTTACTTATGTCCAGCGGAAACCTTTCAGGATGCCATTTACACTAGGACACAGTGTACAACCCCAGAATCTATTTGTGGAAGTAGTGCGCCATCCATGTTACTAGATGGTACACTACTGCAGGATGGTCCAAACACGACACTACGATCAGAGACCCTTTGACGAAATTGTGTGCAATGCCATAATCGCAAACGCTGGTGTAAAAAACTGACAAAAAAGGTGCAAAACATTTGCGATGACAGATGCATCAAACACGGTTCAGATTTTAGTTGTATGTGTGATGCAGGGCATACAGTTCAGTTCAATTAACTGTTTGGGATGAGGAGGAAAAAAAGAAACGGGTAGCCAGATGAAGGTGTGTGTGATATACAACATACGGTTCACTAGGATGAACTGTGTGTGATTAGGCAACACAATGGAGACGGTTCAACTGAAAAAGATGTGTGTGATACGTAGCAAACTGGTTCGTAATCAGAAATGTGTGCGAAGACAAATAATAACAGAGACGATTGGTGCTAATAAGCCGTGTGATTTGCTCTATCTACAGTAGAATAACATGTATATATATAACTGAAATAAACGTCCAATTACATAAGTGACTATACAGATCATTTGCACACACCTCAATAAACAATTGCATGCATTCTAAAGTAGGAGAAACGATCGTCTAGTCATCTACTTCTTGTGACGCTCCCGCCACTGCTCTGTGGCTCGATCCCTCATCTGGGGCAGGAAGAAGACACTTCCTCATGTCAACGATTCGCCTGTACATCTCGTAGCTTGTGTACATGTCCATGGCCGCATATTTGGCATGTTGTTCATCCAATCTCTCATGCCACACACTATGCCAGGAGTTCTTGTCCTTATTGCTCTCATTCTTCATCTTCATGTAGTAGGGGTCGATGATGGCCGAGACGAGGTCAACAAGGGAGTTCAGTTTGTTTTTTTCGCTGCCCCAGACCTTGTAGTGGTGCTGGATGTGGACAAGGTTCGAGCATTTCAAGTCCGAAACCATGAGCGCTTTTAGATCGTTGGTGGTGTCCACCGTAGCGAAATTGTAGTCGGAGCTGTTGATAAACCTGGAGAAACGCTCACAAGGCCTTGTGGCAAGGTGGTAGTGGTAGATGAGGACGTCATGTCACATGCACAACTGGGCGACGACAACCTTCTGATCGTGCCCGGCACGACCGATGGTGTACTCGAGGTCGAAGCCGACCACTCGGTACTTGTCCTCGGCAAGGAACTGCTCCATAGTTTGGATGGAGCTCTCCACCGAGATCGGATCGTTCATGTACACCATCGGAGGGCCTTCCGCCTCACGTGGGTGTCCACTATGTGATGCATGGTGAACTGCCCGCTGTTGTCGTCGTCGGACGCTGGGAGCGCCATTGGAGCCACGGGGAGCGCCATTGGAACCGCTGGATATCCTCTCTGTATGTGTTGTCATGGGTGTGCTTATTGTGTCATCTGACATGGGAGATATAAGGTAAATAGCCGCAGGAATAAATCGGGGTCGGGCGGCCTGGTTTCTTTGCGCGTCCGCATGGCAGTTTTTGCAGCGGGTAACTACATCGTCGCGCCGCACCCGGCGCAACCGCATGCACACGAACGTGCGTGATCGTGTGCTGGCCCCAAACACTGGCAGCGCGCGTGGAGGGACGAGGGCAGAGCACCTGGAGGGACATGAGAGCAGAGCACGCGTGGCGGGACATGAGTAGAGCGCGTTGCGACCGCCTGAACCGCAAGCAACCACACACATAGAGCAGTTGAACATGCAGGAAATGGTCGCCTACAAGTCGGCTGACAGTTGCATCGCTGCGTAGAGAGCGGCCATGTGCTACCACCTCCATCTAGTCTATAGTCCCCTTCATATTCTTTGCCATACTTCGCCCTTAAATTTAACCAACAAAATGTTAATGCATGTTATAAAAATTATATAATTGGAAACTATGTTCAAATACGAATCCAACTATATAATCTTTGGCGACATGCATTCGTATTTTATTAATTAAATCATACTTATAAACCAGGACGGGGGTATAGTAGGTAATTAAATCGCAAACATTTTTTTATTAACCGTATGTGTACCCGGCCTTTCATCCTCCTCTTGCACGTCTTGTCACCCCGCTGTCGCAGACGGCTTACAGCACAAGCTTGCACAGTGCGCGGGGGCGTTCATTTGGCCAAACAGTGGTGCCAGTGAATCGTATGTGAGCCCGTTCCCGCGTAACCTCACAGGTTACCGCGCAAGCTTCCTGCCCGACTCGGTGAAATCCCCCAAAATCCCAA
This sequence comes from Triticum aestivum, assembly GCF_018294505.1. Lineage (NCBI taxonomy): Eukaryota > Viridiplantae > Streptophyta > Magnoliopsida > Poales > Poaceae > Triticum > Triticum aestivum. Next base: position 409,938,315 of record NC_057813.1, on the reverse strand, counting down.
TGCTTGACGGCCTGCTATAAAAACCCTCACAGCCGACGAGTCCTGCGTCGCATTTTCCCCTCCCTCCCTGTAGCTTATCTCGTCCGCTTCTCCCACAATCGCCAATGGCACCGGTCCATCATCGTCGCTCAGCCACTCCGCCGTCATCAAAGGACAGCTCTAGCTGGGAGGCTACACCGCGGCGGCGGCGCAGTCCCCGGCGTAGTGTAGTGCGTGTGGATCCCTGTTGAGTGTGCGCGGAACACCCACTATACACTCCGCCGCCGCTGCCCGTTGGCAGATGTTGCCGGCCGCCATTGCCACCACACCACCGTTGAAAGCCAGGGCCATCGCCCGCTCCGCCTCCATGGCCCAAAGGCGGGAGGTGGCCGTCATGGCCGCCACCCCACTGCCGGCCACAGTGGCCATCACCCGCTCCGCCACCGCGGCCCAAAGGCGGGAGGTGGTGGACGTGGCCATCACCCCATCATTGGCCGCTGTGGTCGCCAACCCACCGTCGACTGTTGGGGTCATCACCCGCTTCGCCACCGCTGCCCGAAGGCGGGAGGCGGAGGTGGATGCCCGCACGTGCATCAGCGATCTTGCGCGCTACACCGAGTTCCTATGGGAGGAGGAGGAGCGCCTCGTCGAGCATGCAAAGAGCCTTACTGCCGCCGTGGCCGTGGCACACGCCGCCTCAGAGGAGAGGAATCAAGATATCTACAAGGAGAACCACCGCTCTAGAGGGGTCATCTGGAGCGGTAGAGGGCGTCCGAGGTGAGCGTCACTGAAGCTGCAACAGCGGCAGGCACCGGATTGCGGTTTCCCAGCTCGTCAGTAGGCTCCTACTCCTCCGCCTCTTATTGAGCGTGCTTGGTAGAGGAGAGGCAGCCGGAAGTAATACAAAGCCCCTCCATAGTAGTAGTAGTAGTAGTAGTAGTAGTAGTAGTAGTAGTAGTAGTAGTATTTAGGGACTATTTTGTTTAGTTCATCTGACTATAGATGTGGTGGAACTATACAACGTACTTAAAATTAGCTAGTATATAGTTGAACTAGCTACTCCAGTATGTGGTTGGCAACAACTGGGGAAAATTTTGGTCGGTTCAGCTGTCGATTAAACTGTTTGTATAAATTAAGAACGACAGTTTAATCTATCAATGAAATGTATGCTTAATTACTAAATTTTAGTTGCAAAATTAGATACTGCTAGTGATTTTTAGCTTCATATTTTGACAAATCGCAGTGTTACAAGGTTGACAAATGGAAATGTTACTAGATCAACAAATGTCAATCTTTCCAGTTTGACAAATGGCAACATACCCAATATGACAGATGTAAATCTTACCAAATTGTTTGTAAGTGGTTGCACACGGATCATCCAAAAGAACCGTTTGCGTTGAAGAGATGCACAAATCCCGCTCTCACTTTGCATATGGTGTTCTATGTTGACACAACACTCCTGTTGTTCTATGTTGACACTAGGAAAAAAACTAAAATCGAGAAGAGGCAATGGATATCGTTTCGTCCAGAAAGGTGAAAAGTTCCCCACCGAAACCATTGACTTTTTTTCAAAAGAAAATCGTTTCATAAGTCTGTACATTAGAAAAATGCAAGTTCGCTCAAACCATATCTTTCATTCAATCATAATGCGATTTTATATTCATATGATCGAGATTAAGTATTAAACCCAAGAAAAAAACTATTTCCGGTGGCGGCGGAGGTGGCGTGCCGCGCAGTTGTTGTCGTTGTCATCCTCCGGGAAACCATTGTTGAAGTCTTCAATGCAGCACAGAATGTTCTTCACTTGTAAATCAAACATCATGTCATCCCGGGATCGATGGGCGGGGCGCGGGAGGACGGCAGCTGGCGGCGCTGAGAGGTAGTGTTTGACGGTGGTGTCCCAAGCCGTTGAGGGGGGCGCATGCACGGAGAGGAAGGCAGGCGGGCATGGAAGTCAAATGGCTCGCTTCCCAGTCATCATGCGCAGCGTACAACTCGCACGCTTCCCAGTGAGCATGCGCATTCAAGGACAACTTGAACACCTCTCGGTCAGCCTACGCACCGGACTGCGCTCGCACGCCTCCCGTTCAGTCAAGGTCAAGCAGCTGTCCGCACGGCACCTCCTACAGCCATTAAAACCAAGACACGTGGCGTCACGTGAATGGTTAACAGAACGCAGAGGGTTTGAATTATACAAATGTTTGAGATATTAAAGTGGCAGCTATTTTTTCAAAATGCCTTTGTTGGCTGTCATTATTCGAGTGCGCCTTCTCTCAAAATGGACACAAAAAATACCACAACATGTCGGGTGCCATTCCATGATAGCATGCCAAGCTTCATGAATTTCAGACGAGTTTTGGATTTACTAGAATTTAAAAATAAAGTATCTCAACGTTTTTCCGGCAATCAACGGTGCTCTGGTGTTTGAAATTCATTCACATTTCTTGCATGGGACCTAAGAATGCACCCAAGGACACATATTTGATTTTTTTTAACCAATTTATATGCACTGGAGCATCTGCATGTAGTTCAAATTTGAATTATGCACATAAATGCATTGAAAACTCAGTTAATGCATAAAAATGTCCAAACAAACCCCAAAAAATCACAAAAAATGACACAACACTCCTGTTTTTCTATGTTGACACGAGAAAAATTTTGAAAGCAATAAGAGGCAATGGATATCGTTTCGTCCCCAAAGATGGGACGTTCCCTACCGAAACCATCAAGCTTGTTGTGAGAAGCTCTGGTTCATGAGAAGCATATACCCGAACCTGCCCCAAATGGGACAAAAAGTTTTACCACGGCATGTTGATGTTGCTCCATGGTAGCTTGCCAAGTTTCATGAATTTCAGACGAGTTTTGGATTTACTAGAATTTAAAAACGAGGTATCTCCATGTTTTGCCGGCAATCAACAGTGCCCTGGTGTTTGAAATTCATTACCATTTCTTGCATGGGACCTAAGCATGCACCCAAGGACACATATTTTATTTTTCAACCAATTTATATGCACTGGAGCATGTGCATGTAGTTCAAATTTGAATTATGCACATAAATGCATTGAAAACTCAGTTAATGCATAAAAATGTCCAAACGAACCTCGAAAAATCACACAAACCGACATGCTTATAAGAGATATTTTCATCATAACTAGTGCAATCATCATTAGTATTATGGATATTCAAAGAGTTCATACTAACAACATTGCAATCATGCTCATCATTCAAAGATTTAGTACCAAGCATTTTAAAGCATTCTTCTTCTAGCACTTGAGCACAGTTTTCCTTTCCATCATACTCACGAAAGATATTAAAAAGATGAAGCGTGTGAGACAAGCTTAACTCCATTTTTTTGTAGTTTTTCTTTTATAAACGAAACTAGTGATTAAACAAGAAACAAAAAGATTCGATTGCAAGATCTAAAGATATACCTTCAAGAACTCACCTCCCCGGCAACGGCGCCAGAAAAGAGCTTGATGTCTACTACACAACCTTCTTCTTGTAGACGTTGTTGGGCCTCCAAGTGCAGAGGTTTGTAGGACAGTAGCAAATTTCCCTCAAGTGGATGACCTAAGGTTTATCATTCCGTAGGAGGCGTAGGATGAGGATGGTCTCTCTCAAACAACCCTGCAACCAGATAACAAAGAGTCTCTTGTGTCCCCAACACACCCAATACAATGGTAAATTGTATAGGTGCATTAGTTCGGCGAAGAGATGGTGATACAAGTGCAATATGGATGGTAGATGTAGGTATTTGTAATCTGAAAATATAAAAACAACAAGGTAACTAATGATAAAAGTGAGCGTAAACGGTATTTCAATGATAGGAAACAAGGCCTAGGGTTCATGCTTTCACTAGTGCAAGTTCTCTCAACAATAATAACATAGATAGATCATATAACAATCCCTCAACATGCAACAAAGAGTCACTCCAAAGCCACTAATAGCGGAGAACAAATGAAGAAATTATGGTAGGGTACGAAGCCACCTCAAAGTTACCCTTTCTGTTCTATCTATTCAAGAGTCCGTAGTAAATAACATGAAGCTATTATTTCCGTTCAATCTATCATAGAGTTCATACTAGAATAACACCTTAAGACACAAATCAACCAAAACCCTAATGTCACCTAGATACTCCATTGTCACCTCAAGTATCCGTGGGCATGATTATACGATATGCATCACACAATCTCAATTTCATCTATCCAACCAACACAAAGTACTTCAAAGAGTGCCCCAAAGTTTCTACCGGAGAGTCAAGACGAAAACGTGTGCCAACCCCTATGCAAAGGTTCATGGGCAGAACCCGCAAGTTGATCACCAAAACATATATCAAGTGGATCACGTGATATCCCATTGTCACCATAGATACGCACGGCAAGACATACATCGAGTGTTCTCCAATCATTAAAGACTCAATCCGATAAGATAACTTCAAGAGGAAAACTCAATTCATCACAAGAGAGTAGAGGGGGAGAAACATCATAAGATCCAACTATAATAGCAAAGCTCGCGATACATCAAGATCGTGCCATAGAGAGAACACGAGAGAGAGAGAGAGAGAGAGATCAAACACATAGCTACTGGTACATACCCTCAGCCCCGAGGGTGAACTACTCCCTCCTCATCATGGAGAGCATCGGGATGATGAAGATGGCCACCGATGATGGGTTCCCCCTCCGGCAGGGTGCCGGAACGGGCTCCCGAGAGGTTTTTGGTGGCTACAGAGGCTTGCAGCAGCGGAACTCCCGATCTATGATCGTCTTCGATGGTTTTAGGGTATAAGGGAATATAAGGTTTCGAGGGGCCCAAGAGACAGGGGGGCGCGCCCAGGGGGGTGGGCACGCCCTCCTATCTCCTGGCCTCCTCGATGCTTCCCTGACTTGTACTCCAAGTCTCCCGGATCATGTTCGTTCCAAAAATCACGCTCCCGAAGGTTTCATTCCGTTTGGACTCCGTTTGATATTCCTTTTCTTCAAAATATTGAAACAGGCAATAAAACAGCAATATGGGCTGGGCCTCCGGTTAGTAGGTTAGTCCCAAAAATGATATAAATGTGTAAAATAAATCCCATAAACATCCAAAAGGGGTAATATAATAGCATGGAACAATCGAAAATTTTAGATACGTTGGAGACGTATCAAGCATCCCCAAGCTTAATTCCTGCTCGTCCTCGAGTAGGTAAATGATAAAAACAGAATTTTTGATGTGGAATGCTACCTAGCATAATTCTCAATGTAATTTTCTTTATTGTGGCATGAATGTTCAGATCCAAATGATCAAAAATAAAAGATCATATTGACAAAAGAAATAGTAATACTTCATGCATACTAATCAAAGCAATCATGTCTTCTCAAAATAACATGGCTAAAGAAAGTTCATCCCTACAAAATCATATAGTTAGGCTATGCTTCATTTTCGTCACACAAAAATGTTCCCAAATTCTACACCCCCGATGACAACCCAAGCAATTATTTCGTACTTAAATAATCTCAAACTTTTTCAACTTTCACGCAATACATGAGCGTGAGCCATGGATATAGCACTATGGGTGGAATGGAATATGATGATGGGGATTGTGTGGAGAAGACAAAAAGGGAGAACGTCTCATATTGACGATGATAATCAACGGTCTATGGAGATGCCCATCAATTTATGTTAACATGAGGAGTAGGGATTGCCATGCAACGGATGCACTAGAGCTATAAATGAATGAAAGCTTAACAAAAGAAACTAGCGGGTGTGCATCCAACTTGCTTGCTCACGAAGACCTAGGGCATTTGAGGAAGCCCATCATAGGAATATACAAGTCAAGTTCTATAATGAAAAATTCCCACTAGTATATGAAAGTGACAACATATGAGACTCACTATATGAAAAACAAGGTGCTACTTTAAAGCACAATAAATGAGACTCGCTATATGAAGAACATAGTGCTACTTTGAAGCACAAGTGTGGAAAAAGAGATAGTAACATTGCCCCTTTTTATTTTTTATTTTCTTTCTTTTTTCTTTTTTTTCTTTTTTTTTCTTTGGCCTTTTCTTTTTTTCCTTTTTTGGCCTTTCTTCTTTTTTCTTTTTTTTCTTTGGGACAATGCTCTAATAATAATGATCATCACACTTTTATTGATTACAACACATGAATTACAACTCGAAACTAGAACAAGATATGACTCTATATGAATGCCTCCGGCGGTGTAACGGGATGGTGCAATGAATCAAGAGTGACATGTATGAAAAATTATGCATGGTGGCTTTGCCACAAATACATCATGCAATGGCAATATGACAAAAGTAATGCGTGTCATGATGATAAACGGAACGGTGGAAAGTTGCATGACAATATATCTCGGAATGGCTATGGAAATGCCATAATAGGAAGGTATGGTGGCTGTTTTGAGGAAGATATATGGAGGTTTATGTGTGATAGAGCGTATTGTATCACGGGGTTTGGATGCACCGGCGAAGTTTGCACCAACTCTCAAGGTGAGAAAGGGCAATGCATGGTACCGAAGAGGCTAGCAATGGTGGGAAGGTAAAAAGTGCGTATAATCCATGGACTCAACATTAGTCAAAAGAACTCATATACTTATTGCAAAAATTTAGAAGTCATCAAAAACCAAGCACTACACGCATGCTCCTAGAGGGATAGATTGGTAGGAAAAGACCATCGCTCGTCCCCGACCACCACTCATAAGGATGCACAATCCAAGTACACTTCATGTTTCAAACTTGTTACACAACTTTAACCAATATGCTATGGGACTTGCTAACTTCAACACAAGCATTCTTTAAATTCATAATCACCCAACTAGCATGACTTTAATATCACTACATCCATATCTCAAAACAATTATCAAGTATCAAATTGATCATAGCATCCAATTCACTTCCTATGATAGTTTTTATTATACCCAACTTAGATGCCTACCATTCTAGGACCAATTTTTATAACCATAGCAAATACCATGCTGTTTTAAGAGACTCTCAAAATAATATAAGTGAAGCATGAGACACTAGCAATTTCTACAAAATTAAGTCACCGCCGTGCTCTAAAAGATATAAGTGAAGCACTAGAGCAAAAACTATCTAGCTCAAAAGATATAAGTGAAGCACATAGAGTATTCTAATAAATTATAATCAAGTGGGCTTCTCCCAAAAGGTGTGTACAGAAAGGATGATTGTGGAAAACTGAAAATCAAATGCTCATATCATACACGACGCTCCAAGCAAAACACATATCATGTGGCGAATAAAAATATAGCTCCAAGTAAAGTTACCAATGAACAAAGACGAAGGAGGGGATGCCTTCCCGGGGCATCCCCAAGCTTAGGCTCTTGGCTATTCTTGAATATCTTGGGGTGCCTTGGGCATCCCCAAGCTTAGGCTCTTGCCACTCCTTATTCCATAGTCCATCATATCTTTACCCAAAACTTGAAAACTTCACAACACAAAACTCAACAGGAAATCTCATAAGCTCCGTTTGTGAAAGAAAACAAAACCACCACATAAGGTACTGTAATTAACTCATTCTTTATTTATTTTGGTGTTAAACCTACTGTATTCCAAGTTCTATATGGTTCATACCACTTAATAGTAGCCATAGATGCATCAAAATAAGCAAACAACACACGGAAAACAGAATCTGTCAAAAACAGAACAGTCTGTAGAAATCTGTAACTAACGCAAACTTCTGGAACTCTAAAAATCCTAAAAAATTAGGAAGTCCTAAGAAATTTGTGTAGAAATCCATAGCTAAAAGAATCAGATCAAGAGCACGTCCCTGTGAATTAACAAAACTAATTTACCGAGTGCAAAAGTTTCTGTTTTTCAGCAGGATCAACACAACTATCACCGTAAGTTATCCTAAAGGTCTTACTTGGCACTTTATTGAAACAAAAGCTATAAAACATGATTATTACAGTAGCATAATCATGTGAACACACAAAAACAGTAAGGATAAATATTGGGTTGTCTCCCAACAAGCGCTTTTCTTTAATGCCTTTCTAGCTAGGCATGATGATGACAATGATGCTCACATAAAAGATAAGAATTGAAACATAACGGGAGCGTCATGAAGCATATGACTAGCATGTTTAAGTCTAACCCACTTCCATGCATAGGGATTTTGTGAGGAAACAACTTATGGGAACAATAATCAGCTAGCATAGGAAGGCAAAACAAGCATAAGTTCAAAATGTGAAGCACATAGAGAGGAAACTTGACATTATTGCAATTCCTACAAGCATATGTTCCTCCCTCATAATAATTTTCAGTAGCATCATGAATGAATTCAACAATATAACCAGCACCTAAAGCATTCTTTGCATGATCTACAAGAATAGAAAATTTACTACGCTCCACATAAACAAAATTCTTCTCATTCGGAATAGTGGGAGTATCATAAGAGACTTGAATACTATAAATTGTTTCCACATTAAAAGAGTAATGTTCAGGAAAAGGGTAATCATAGTCATGACAAGTTTTATAAATATAATCATCACTACTTTTTATAGCATAAATTCTATCACAATAATCATCATAAGTAGCAACTTTGTTCTCATCATAATCGATTGAAACCTCTTCCAAGATAGTGGAATCATCACTAAATAAAGTTGACACTCTTCCAAATCCACTTTCATATTCATCACAATAAAATTCAACATCCTCCAAAATAGTGGGATCACTACTTCCTAAAGTTGACACTCTTGCAAACCCACTTTCATCAATATAATCATCATAGGTAAGAGGCATGCTATCATCATAACAACTTTGCATATCAAAACTTGGGAGGCTAAAAATATCATCTTTATTAAACATAGCATCCCCAAGCTTGGGACAAACATTAATTGCAGCAAATATATTCTCAAATATTTCATCCTCATCAAACATAGCTTCCCCAAGCTTGGGCCTTTTCATATCATAAGCATAATCACTCTCATCATTAATAGTATGGATAGCACCAATAATATAGCAATTATCATCATCACACTGAATAGTAGGAGCAACATCATTTGGGAGAGATACCTTTGTACCTTTGTTTCTCCGTTTTTTCTTTTTCTTCTTCTCATTATGTGTGGGTTCAACCTTCTTGTTTGTGCTCCTTATTGATGGGATTGGTTGAATAGAAAGCTCCTCCTCGTCACCTGATTCATCATAAGAAATAATAGGAGGAGATTGGGAAGTCTCTTCCCTTTCATTAGTATTCTCTTCATCTTCTATTTGCTTTCTTTTCTTTAGGTAATTGGTAATATAAGTATTTTCAATGCAATTCACCGCACAATACAAATAAATCTTCTCTAGATCAAAATCAATAAATCTATCAAGATTAAATTTTGAAATACCCTCAGTTATACGTTCCATTTATTCATACCCCAAAAGAAGACTAAGCTCTTTATGATGCTCGAGGGTAATCAAGTTATCACAATTTTTGGACACGATTCAGTCATGAAACAATTTACATTGGAGATTTAAATGACCATGTTCATTGCAAAGTTCACAAGGAGTGCGAAAAATATTGAATTTTTCAGCACAATCATCAAGACTTTCTTGCAACCCTTTAGTTTCTAAATACTTATGCCTCTTGCAATATCTATTTTCCCTATTTGGTGTGTACTTGCAAACCCAATCTACTCCACAAAAATTGACATGCTTATAAGAGATATTTTCAGCATAACTAGTCCACTCATCATTAGTATTATGGATATTCAAAGAGTTCATGCTAACAACATTGCAATCATGCTGATCATGCATATATTTAGTACAAAGAATTTTAATGCATTCTTCTTCTAGCACTTGAGCACAATTTTCCTTTCCATCATACTCACGAAAGATATTAAAAAGATGAAGCGTACAAGACAAGCTTAACTCCATTTTTTTGTAGTTTTTCTTTTATAAACTAAATTAGTGATAAAAGAAGAAAAGAAAAGATTTGATTGCAAGATCTAAAGATATACCTTCAAGCACTCACCTCCCCGGCAACGGCGCCAGAAAAGATCTTGATGTCTACTACACAACCTTCTTTTTGTAGACGTTGTTGGGCCTCCAAGTGCAGAGGTTTGTAGGACAGTAGCAAATTTCCCTCAAGTGGATGACCTAAGTTTTATCAATCCGTAGGAGGCGTAGGATGAAGATGGTCTCTCTCAAACAACCCTGCAACCAAATAACAAAGAGTCTCTTGTGTCCCCAGCACACCCAATACAATGGTAAATTGTATAGGTGCACTAGTTCGGCAAAGAGATGGTGATACAAGTGCAATATGGATGGTAGATGTAGGTATTTGTAATCTGAAAATATAAAAACAGCAAGGTAAATAATGATAAAAGTGAGCGTAAACGGTATTGCAATGATAGGAAACAAGGCCTAGGGTTCATACTTTCACTAGTGCAAGTTCTCACAACAATAATAACGTAGATAGATCATATAACAATCCCTCAACATGCAACAAAGAGTCACTTCAAAGCCACCAATAGCAGAGAACAAACGAAGAGATTATGGTAGGTTACGAAACCACCTCAAAGTTATCCTTTCTGTTCTATCTATTCAAGAGTCCGTAGTAAAATAACATGAAGCTATTCTTTCCATTCAATCTGTCATAGAGTTCATACTAGAATAACACCTTAAGACAAAAATCAACCAAAACCCTAATGTCACCTAGATACTCCATTGTCACCTCAAGTATCCGTGGGCATGATTATACGATATGCATCACACAATCTCAGATTCATCTATCCAACCAACACAAAGTACTTCAAAGAGTTCCCCAAAGTTTCTACCGGAGAGTCAATATGAAAACGTGTGCCAACCCCTATGCAAAGGTTCATGGGCGGAACCCGCAAATTGATCACCAAAACATACATCAAGTGGATCGCGTGATATCCCATTGTCACCACAGATACGCACGGCAAGACATACATCAAGTGTTCTCAAATCATTAAAGACTCAATCTGATAAGATAACTTCAAGAGGAAAACTCAATTCATCACAAGAGAGTAGAGGGGGAGAAACATCATAAGATCCAACTATAATAGCAAAGCTAGCGATACATCAAGATCGTACCATAGAGAGAACACGAGAGAGAGAGAGATCAAACACATAGCTACTGGTACATACCCTTAGCTCCGAGGGTGAACTACTCCCTCCTCGTCATGGAGAGTGTCGGGATGATGAAGATGGCCACCGATGATGGGTTCCCCCTCCAGAAGGGTGTCGGAACGGGCTCCTGAGAGGTTTTTGGTGGCTGCAGAGGCTTGCGGCGGCGGAACTCCCGATCTATCTTCGTCTTTGATGGTTTTAGGGTATAAGGGAATATATAGGCGAAAGAAGTCGGTCGGGGGAGCCTCGAGGGGCCCACAAGACAAGGGGCGCGCCCAGGGGGTGGGCTCGCCCTCCTATCTCCTGGCCTCCTCGAAGCTTCCCTGGCTTGTACTCCAAGTCTCCCGGATCATGTTCGTTCCAAAAATCACGCTCCCGAAGGTTTCATTCTGTTTGGACTCCATTTGATATTCCTTTTCTTCAAAATACTGAAACAGGCAATGAAACAGCAATATGGCTGGGCCTCCGGTTAGTAGGTTAGTCCCAAAAATGAGATAAATGTGTAAAATAAAGCCCATAAACATCCAAAAGGGGTAATATAATAGCATGGAACAATCAAAAATTATAGATACGTTGGAGACATATCATGCCGATCCATGATAGCATACCACGTTTCATGAATTTCACACTAGTTTTGGATTTACTAGAATCTAAAAACCAGGTATCTCAATGTTTTGCCGACAATCAACACCGCCCTGGTGTTTGAAAGTCATTACCATTTCTTGCATGGGACCTAAGCATGCACCCAAGGACACAGATTTGATTTTTCAACCAATTTATATGCACTGGAGCATGTGCATGTAGTTCAAATTTGAATTATGCACATAAATGCATTGAAAACTCAGTTAATGCATAAAAATGTACAAACGAACCCCGAAAAATCACAAAAATTGACACAACAATCTGTTGTTCTATGTTGACACGAGAAAAAATTTGAAAGCAATAAGAGGCAATGGATATCGTTTCGGCCCCAAAGGTGGGACGTTCCCTACTGATAACCCGCAAATATACGGCATAGTTGTAGCCTCTTTCGATAAGTAAGAGTGTCAAACCCAACGAGGACCTAAAGGTAGAACAAATACTCTCTCAAGTCCTATTGGCCACTGATACGACTCTACGCACGCTTGACGTTCGCTTTACCTAGAACAAGTATGAAACTAGAAGTACTTTGTAGGTGTTGTTGGATAGGTTTGCAAGATAATAAAGAGCATGTAAATAAAATGTAGGGGTTGTTTATATAAAGAAGAAATAAAGTAAATATAGCGAGTGTGGAAAAGTGGTGGTAGGAGTTGTGAAATTGTTCCTAAGCAATTGACTACATGACTAGACCGATAGCAAGTTTTATGTGGGAGAGGCATAAGCTAACATACTTTCTCTTCTTGGATCATATGCACTTATGATTGGAACTCTAGCAAGCGTCCGCAACTACTAAAGATTCATTAAGGTAAAACCAAACCATAGCATTAAAGCATCAAGTCCCCTTTATCCCGTACGCAACAATCCCCTTACTCGGGTTTTATGCTTCTGTCACTCAAGCAACCCATCATAAAAGAATCATGAACGTATTGCAACACCCTACAGCGGGAATCCCTCACGCTTGCGCGACACGGAGGGCACAATAGGACAGCAACATAACCACAAGCAAATTAAATCAATCATAGAAATTCATCAACCACCAATAGGACAACGAAAATCTACTCGGACATCATAGGATGGCAACACATCATTGGATAATAATATGAAGCATAAAGCACCATGTTCAAGTAGAGGGTACAGCGGGTTGTGGGAGAGTGGACCGCTGAATATAGATGGGGGAAGGTGATGGAGATGTTGGTGAAGATGGCGGAGGTGCTGGTGAAGATCGTGGTGATGATGATGGCCACCGGCAGCGTTCCGGCGCCACCGGAAGCAAGGGGGAGAGAGCCCCCCTTATTCTTCTTCTTCCTTGACCTCCTCCCTAGATGGGAGAAGGGTTTCCCCTCTGGTCCTTGGCTCCCATGGCTTGGGAGGGTCGAGAGCCCCACCGAGAATGGATCTATCTCTCTGTTTCTGCGTTTTGGAATTCTGCCCTCGCACTGTTTCCTTTATATCTGGAGACCCGTAGCTCCGATTGGATTGAAACCTTCGCCCAGATCGTTTTCCAAAAATTAGCTTTCTTGCGGCCAAAGAAGGGCATCAACCGCCTTACGGGTGACCCACGAGGATGGCGGGTGCGCCCACTTTAAGTGGGCATGGGCCCCTATCTCGTGGCCACCTCGGGTATCGTCTCGTGTTGATTCTTCCTCCCAAAAATCATAAATATTCCAAAATAATTCTCCGTCCGTTTTTATCCCGTTTGGACTCCATTTGATATGGGGTTTCTACGAAATAAAAAACATGCAACAGACAGGAACTGGCACAGAGCACTAGATCAATAGAGTAGTCCCAAAAAATAGTATAAAAAGTTGCCAAAAGAATATGAAAGTTGTAGAATATTGGCATGGAACAATCAAAAATTATAGATACGATGGAGACGTATCAGCATCCCCAAGCTTAATTCCTGCTCGTCCTCGAGTAGGTAAATGATAAAAAAGATAATTTTTGATGTGGAATGCTACATAGCATAATCTTGATCATGTGTCTAATCATGGCATGAATATTAAGATACGAGTGATTCAAAGCAATAGTCTATCATTTGACATAAAAACAATAATACTTCAAGCATACCAACCAAGCAATTATGTCTTATCGAAATAACATAGCCAAAGAAAGCTCATCCCTAAAAAATCATATAGTCTGGCTATGCTCCATCTTCATCACACAAAGCATTGAAATCATGCACAACCGCGATGATGAGCTGAGTAATTGGTTCATACTTTTTAACGCGCTTCAGCTTTTTCAACTCTTACGCAATACATGAGCGCAAGCCATGGACATAGCACTATGGTGGTATATGGTGGTGGTTGTGAGGACAAAAAGGGAGAAGATAATCTCACATCAACTAGGCGTATCAACGGGCTATGGAGATGCCCATCAATAGATATCAATGTGAGTGAGTAGGGCTTTCCATGCAACGGATGCACTAGAGCGATAAATATATGAAAGCTCAACAAAAGAAATTAAGTGGGTGTGCATCCAACTTGCTTGCTCACGAAGACCTAGGGCATTTTGAGGAATCCCATCATTGGAATATACAAGCCAAGTTCTATAATGAAAAATTCCCACTAGTATATGAAAGTGAAAGCATAGGAGACTCTCTCTATTAAGAACATGGTGCTACTCTGAAGCACAAGTGTGGTAAAAGGATAGTAACATTGCCCCTTCTCTCTTTTTCTCTCATTTTTTTATTTTATTTTCTTTTTTTCTTTTTTATTTTTATATTTTTTTGGTGGGGAGAGGTGTTGATATCCTTTGCGTCCAAGAAACCAAATGGAGAGGACAGAAGGCGAAGGAGGTGGAGGATACCGGCTTCAAGCTATGGCACACAGGGACGGCTGCAAACAGAAATGGTGTAGGCATCTTGATCAACAAGAGCCTCAAGTATGGAGTGGTAGACATCAAGAGACGTGGAGACCAGATTATCCTAGTCAAGCTGGTAGTTGAGGACTTGGTTCTCAATGTTATCAGCGCGTATGCCCCGCAAGTAGGCCACAATGAGAACACCAAGAGGGAGTTCTGGGAAGGCCTGGAAGACATGGTTAGGAGTGTACCGATTGGTGAGAAGCTCTTCATAGGAGGAGACCTCAATGGCCATGTGGGTACATCTAACACAGGTTTTGAAGGGGCGCATGGGGGCTTTGGCTATGGCATCAGGAATCAAGAAGGAGAAGATGTCTTAAGCTTTGCTCTAGCCTACAACATGATTGTAGCCAACACCCTCTTTAGAAAGAGAGAATCACATCTGGTGACTTTTAGTAGTGGCCAACACTCTAGCCAGATTGATTTCATCCTCTCGAGAAGGGAAGATAGGTGTGCGTGCCTAGACTGTAAGGTGATACCTGGAGAGAGTGTTGTACCCCAGCATAAGCTGGTGGTTGCTGACTTCCGCTTTCGGATTCATGTCCAGCGGGATAAGCGGGCTAAAGTCGCTAGAACGAAGTGGTGGAAGCTCAAGGGGGAGGTAGCTCAAGCGTTCAAGGAGAGGGTCATTAAGGAGGGCCCTTGGGAGGAAGGAGGGGATGCGGACAATGTGTGGATGAAGATGGCGACTTGCATTCGTAAGGTGGCCTCAGAGGAGTTTGGAGTGTCCAGGGGAAGGAGAAGCGAAGATAAGCATACCTGGTGGTGGAATGATGATGTCTAGAAGGCGATTAAAGAGAAGAAAGATTGCTTCAGACGCCTATACCTGGATAGGAGTGCACACAACATAGAGAAGTACAAGATGGCGAAGAAGGCCGCAAAGCGAGCTGTTGGTGAAGCAAGGGGTCGGGCGTATGAGGACCTCTACCAACGGTTAGGCACGAAGGAAGGTGAAAGAGACATCTATAAGATGGCCAAGATCCGAGAGAGGAAGACGAGGGATATTGGCCAAGTCAAATGCATCAAGGACGGAGCAGGCCAACTCTTGGTGAAGGACGAGGAGGTTAAGCATAGATGGCGGGAGTACTTCGACAAGTTGTTCAATGGGGAGAATGAAAGCTCTACCATTGAACTGGGTGACTCTTTTGATGAGACCAGCATGCGTTTTGTGCGTCGAATCCAGGAGTCTGAGGTCAAGGAGGCTTTAAAAAGGATGAAGGGAGGCAAGGCGATGGGCCCGGATTGTATCCCCATTGAGGTGTGGAAAGGTCTCGGGGACATAGTGATAGTATGGCTAACCAAGCTTTTCAACCTCATTTTTCGGGCAAACAAGATGCCAGAAGAATGGAGACGGAGTATATTAGTACCAATCTTCAAGAACAAGGGGGATGTTCAGAGTTGTACTAATTACCGTGGAATTAAGCTGATGAGCCATACAATGAAGCTATGGGAGAGAGTCATTGAGCACCGCTTAAGAAGAATGACAAGCGTGACCAAAAACCAGTTTGGTTTCATGCCTGGGAGGTCAACCATGGAAGCCATTTTCTTGGTACGACAGCTTATGGAGAGATATAGGGAGCAAAAGAAGGACTTGCATATGGTGTTCATTGACTTGGAGAAGGCCTATGGTAAGATATAGCGGAATGTCATGTGGTGGGCCTTGGAGAAACACAAAATCCCAGCAAAGTACATTACCCTCATCAAGGACATGTACGATAATGTTGTGACAAGTGTTCGAACAAGTGATGTCGACACTGATGACTTCCCGATTAAGATAGGACTGCATCAGGGGTCAGCTTTGAGCCCTTATCTTTTTGCATTGGTGATGGATGAGGTCACAAGGGATATACAAGGAGATATCCCATGGTGTATGCTCTTTGCGGATGATGTGGTGCTAGTTGACGATAGTCGGGCGGGGGTAAATAGGAAGTTAGAGTTATGGAGACAAACCTTGGAATCGAAAGGGTTTAGGCTTAGTAGGACTAAAACCGAGTACATGATGTGCGGTTTCAGTACTACTAGGTGTGAGGAGGAGGAGGTTAGCCTTGATGGTCAGGTGGTACCTCAGAAGGACACCTTTCGGTATTTGGGGTCAATGCTGCAGGAGGATGGGGTTATTGATGAAGATGTGAACCATCGGATCAAAGCCGGATGGATGAAGTGGCGCCAAGCTTCTAGCATTCTCTGTGACAAGAGAGTGCCACAAAAGCTAAAAGGCAAGTTCTACAGGACAGCGGTTCAACCCGCAATGTTGTATGGCGCTGAGTGTTGGCCGACTAAAAGGCAACATGTTCAACAGTTAGGTGTGGCGGAGATGCGTATGTTGAGATGGATGTGTGGCCACACGAGGAAGGATCGAGTCCGGAATGATGATATACGAGATAGAGTTGGGGTAGCACCAATTGAAGAGAAGCTTGTCCAAAATCGTCTGAGATGGTTTGGGCATATCTAGCGCAGGCCTCCAGAAGCTCCAGTGCATAGCGGATGGCTAAAGCGTGCGGAGAATGTCAAGAGAGGGCGGGGTAGACCGAATTTGACATGGGAGGAGTCCGTTAAGAGAGACCTGAAGGATTGGGGTATTACCGAAGAGCTAGCTATGGACAGGGGTGCATGGAAGCTTGCTATCCATGTGCCAGAGCCATGAGTTGGTTGTGAGATCTTATGGGTTTCACCTCTATCCTACCCCAACTTGCTTGGGACTAAAGGCTTTGTTGTTGTTGTTGTTGTATATTTTTTGGTGGGCTTCTTTGGCCTCCTTTTTATTTATTTGGGCTTCTTTGGCCTCTTTTATTTTTTATAAAGTCCGGAGTCTCATCCCGACTTGTGGGGGAATCATAGTCTCCTTCATACTTTCCTCACTGGGGCAATGCTCTAATAATGATGATCATCACACTTTTTTTTACTTACAACTCAATATTACAACTCGATATCTCGAACAAAGATATGACTCTATATGAATGCTTCCGGCGGTGTACCGGGATGTGCAATGATCTAGCATAGCAATGACATCAAAAAACGGACAAGCCATAAAAACATCATGCTAGCTATCTTACGATCATGCAAAGCAATATGACAATGATGGAACGTGTCATAACAACAGAACGATGGAAAGTTGCATGGCAATATATCTCGGAATGGCTATGGAAATGCCATAATAGGTAGGTATGGTGGCTGTTTTGAGGATGGTAAATAATGGGTTCATGATACCGGCGAAAGTTGCGCGGCACAATAGAGGCTAGCAAAGTGGAAGGGTGAGTGTGCCTATATCCATGGACTCACATTAGTCATAAAGAACTCATATACTTATTGCAAAAGTCTACTTAGCCCTCAAAGCGAAGTACTACTAAGCATGCCCCTAGGGGGATAGATTGGTAGGAAAAGACCATCGCTCGTCCCCGACTGCCACTCATAAGGAAGACAATCAAAAAACACTTCATGCTCCAACTTCGTTACATAACGGTTCACCATACGTGCATGCTATGGGACTTGCAAACCTCAACACAAGTATTTCTCAATTACTCAAGTAGCACGACTCTAATATCACCACCTTTATATCGCAAACCTATTGCAAGGAATCAAACATATCATATTCAGTGATCTACAAGTTTTATGTAGGATTTTATAACTAAGCAAGTGAATGACCAATTCCTGTCATCTCTCTAAAAAGATATAAGTGAAGCAAGAGAGTTTAATTCTTTCTACAAAAGATATGCCCATGCTCTAACAAATATAAGTGAAGCAAAAGAGCATTCTACAAATGGCGGTTTTCTATGTGAAGAGAAACAGGCAATCCAAACTTCAAATGATATAAGTGAAGCACATGAAGCAATCTATAAAGCCATACTCAAAAGATTTAAGTGAAGTGCAATGAGCATTCTATAAATCAACCAAGGAATATTTCATACCAGCATGGTGCATAAAAGAAAAGTGAAAATTAAATGCAAAAGACGCTCCAAGACTTGCACATAATGCACGAACGAAACGAATACGAAAACATACCGATATTTGTTGAAGAAAGAGGGGATGCCTTCCGGGGCATCCCCAAGCTTAGACGCTTGAGTCTCCTTGAATATTTACTTGGGGTGCCTTGGGCATCCCCAAGCTTGAGCTCTTGCCTCTCTTCCTTTTCCTCATATCGAAACCTCCTCGATTACACACTTCATCCACACAAAACTTCAACAGAAAACTCGGTAAGATCCGTTAGTATAATAAAGCAAATCACCACTCTAAGTACTGTTGCAAACCAATTCATAATTTGTTTTTGCATTGTGTCTACTGTAATATAACTTTTTCATGGATTAATCCACTAATATAAATTGATAGATTCATCAAAACAAGCAAACTATGCATCAAAAACAGAATCTGTCAAAAATAGAATAGTCTGTAGCAATCTGAACATCCACCATACTTCTGTTATCCCAAAAATTCTACCAAAATTAGGAAAAATAACCAAGTTGTACAGAAAGACAGTGCAAAAGGAATCAGAACTATTTGACGTTCCAGTTAAAAATGTAAAATCACGCACTATAGACATATTTTAGAAACTGAAATCGAGAAGAGGCAATGAATATCATTTCGTCCAGAAAGGTGAAACTTTCCCTACCAAAACCATTGACGTTTTTTCAAAAGAAATTCGTTTGATAAGTCTGTACATTAAGAGAGAAAAATGCAAGTTCGCTCAAACCATATCTTTCATTCAGTCATACTGCGAATTTATATTCATATGATCGAGATACAGTGTTAAACCCAAGAAAAAAACTATTTCCGGCGGCGGTGGAGGTGGCGTGCCGCACCGTCGTTGTTGTTGTCGTCCTCCAGGACGCCGTTGTTGAAGTCTTTAATGCAGCATAGAATGTTCTTCACTTGTAAATCAAACATCATGTCGTCTCGGGGTCGACGGGGAGGACGGCAGCTGGCGGCGCTGAGAGGTAGTGTTTGATGGTGGCGTCCCATGCCGCTGAGGAGGGCGCGTGCACAGAGAGGAAGGAGGGCGGGCATGGAAGTCAAAGGGCTCGCTTGCCAGTGAGCCTATGCAGCGTACAACTCACACGCTTCCCACTGAGCATGTGCATTCGAGGACAACTTGCACGCCTCTCAGTCAGCCTACGCACCGGACTGCGCTCGCACGCCTCCCGTTCGGTCAAGGTCAAGCAGTTCTCCACACGGCACCTCCTACAGACCTTAAAACCAAGACACGTGGCATCACGTGAATGGTTAACAGAATGCACACGGTTTGAATTATACAAACGTTTGAGATATTAAAGTGGCAGCTATTTTTTCAAAATGCCTTTGTTGGCTGTCATTATTCGAGTGCGCCTTCTCTCAAAATAGACACGAAAAATACCACAACATATTGGGTGCCATTCCATGATAGCATGCCAAGTTTCATGAATTTCAGACGAGTTTTGGATTTACTAGAATTTAAAAATAAAGTATCTCAACATTTTGCCGGCAATCAACGATGCTCTGGTGTTTGAAATTCATTCCCATTTCTTGCATGGGACCTAAGCATGCACCCAAGGACACAGATTTGATTTTTTTTAACCAATTTATATGCACCGGAGCATGTGCATGTAGTTCAAATTTGAATTATGCACATAAATGCTTTGAAAACTCAGTTAATGCATAAAAATGTCCAAACGAACCCCAAAAAATCACAAAAATTGACACAACACTCTTGTTTTTCTATGTTGACACAAGAAAATTTTTGAAAGCACACTACAAAAAAAGACACATCCGTGACATTTTGGGCCGAACGAAAAACTTTCTGTCATACATATGACACTTCTATGATGATAATTGTGACAAAACCCGGTATCATCATAGATGTGGTGGGCTCCTACTTCTATGACAAAAATCATGACAGAAAATGGGCTTTTCGTCCTGGGCGGGCCGGAGACGCAGCTGCATGACATTCTTTGGGCCGTCCATGACGGAAAAAACCGTGGTAGAAGCGAGGGGGAGGAAAATTTCGGGGAGTTGCCGGTTACGGTGGGAGGTCGGGGGCCGAGCGATGCGCGTTTCTCTCATACACGTGCTAGGTGTTGGCTCTAACTGAACCTGAGCGAGGCGTTGGGCTCTAACTGAACCCGAGCGATTGCACTGCAGGCTACGCGTTACTGAACCCGAGCGATTGCACTGCAGGCTACGTGTTCTGAACCCGAGCGATCGATCGATGGCTGTTAACTGAACCCGATGGAGCGATTCCTTCGCTACTGCTGCTAACTGAAGCCGATCGATTGGATGAACAGTGAGCGTTGCGGGGGGGGTGGATGAACAGTGAGCGGTGGCATTGCCTCTGGATGAACAGGACCCCGTGGTGTGGAGGGCTGGATGAACAGTAGACGGTGGATGGGTGGTTGAACAGGACCCGGTGGTGTGGAGGGCTGGATGAACAATAGATGGTGGAGGGTTGGATGAACAGTAGATGGTGGAGGGGTGGTTGAATAGTAGCTGGTGGAGTAGTGCGCGGTGGAGGCTGGATGAACAGGAGCCCATGGAGGCTGGAGGAGGTCGACGGTAGCCCGTGGAGGCTGGAGGAGGTCGACGGTGGAGATGAACAGTGTCTCGTGGAGTCCCATTTTGCGGTACGCCACACCCCTCCCGATGAACAGGACCCCCGTTTCGACCATAGCGCTCCAACACAAGTCCATTTCATCCGTTTTGCGGTACGCCACACCCCTCCCGATCAATAGGACCCCCGTTTCGACCGTAGGAGGTACGTTTCCTCCGTTTTGCGGTATGCCACACCCCTCCTGATCAACAGGACCCCTGTTTCGACCGTAGGAGGTCCGTTTCCTCCGTTTTGGCGGTACGCCACACGCCTCCTGATCAACAGGACCCCGTTCCGAACGTAGGAGGTCCGTTTCCTTCGTTGTGCCGTACGCCAGGCCTCGTTTCCATCGGCTATTCCGTCCAAGCCGGTTGGCTCCCACGCGTTCCGTTGCCTCTCGATGAACACGACACATTCCGTTGCCTCCCCATGAACACGACGCATTCCGTTGGCTCCCCATGAAGACGACGACGACGCTGTTTCTCCGTTCCGACCCAGCCATGTACGTATGCGCGAGTAGGCGTTCGAGACCCTGTCCGTATGTATGTACGTGGCCGTATTTTCTTTCTTCAACCCTCGCCATTGTCCGTACGTGTACATGCTACGTGCGCGCCTCTACATCGACATGTGTGCGCCTCTACTACGACACGTGCGTGCCTCTACATCGACCAGTATGTACGTACACTTTCACGACCAGAATGACAACGCTACGTACGCTTCGACCAGGTGGGTCCCGACTGTCAGGCACTTCCTTGCGTGCGAAAATGTAGCTGGTGGGTCCCAGCAGTCAGGGGGGCGAATGTTTTTTTTTGCCCGGACGCACTTCCTTGCGTGCGAAGATGTAGCTGGTGGGTCCCAGCAGTCAGGGGGCGAATTGTTTTTTTTTGCCCGGACGCACTTCCTTGCGTGCGAAGGTATAGCTGGTGGGTCCCAGCAGTCAGGGGGGAAACGTTTTTTTCATGAAATATGGTGGCCTGTCCGGTGGGTCCCCGCTGTCAGGTGGAGGAATAATTATTTTGCGCATAATAAGGAGGCACTTCCTTGCTGCGGCCGTGGACCCAGCTGTCAGCCTCTCCACGTATAGTCCACGTCCGATGGAAGCCGTTCCTTGACCATGTTGACCACGCCGCACCGAGAGCACCGGGGCGGTGGACGACGGCGAGGCCTAGGAAGGGGACGACGCGGAGCCGGGGAAGACGCGGCAGTGGATGCCCACGCGTAGAGGAGTACGAGGGTTCACTGGTTCGCTACGGTGTGAGGTTGCCGTCGCCGCAGAATAACATGGGGCGTGGGTGAGTAGAGGGATGGCCTAGCCAGCGGTGGGAGTAGTAGGGTGCGGTGAGGCCTCCGCCGCATCGTAGCCGGCCACGGGAGGCAGGAGCACGAGGCACGACCGGCGCTGGTTTGGGCGGCTGGAGCAAGAAGACGAGAGGTTGAAGAAGCACTACGGCCGTTGGATGGACATTGTACGGTCACTGGAGCTAGAATCGTGCATATTGACTATGTTGACAAAGCCCTCCATCCCCGTCAACTTAGTAGGCCCACAAGTCAGCCTGCCACTATACTGGGACCCAGCTAACAGGGGGAGTATTCATTTTTTTGTGCATAATAAGGAGGCACTTCCTTGCGTACGAAGATATAGCTGGTGGGTCCGAGCTGTCAGAGCCGGCCGCGGGGAGGAGGGAGCAGGCAGTCCCGCCAGCACTTGTTTGAGCAGCTGGAGCAGGAAAAGCAGAGATTGAAGAAGCATGACGGCCGTTGGATGGCCATCCAACAGTCACTGCTTGTGCGTCAACCTTTTTTTAGGAAAGCCTCAAATCTGTGGAAAACAGCATACAGCCCATCTGCCATTATTTTTAATAATTTACAGCCCATTTGCTAATTCTTAAGGTTTTTTTGGAGCCCATATTCTTTTTGTTAGCATTACAGCCCATATTGTGGCCACGGTTAAAAACTTATACGAAATTTTGCATATTTCGGTGCGGTCCGAACTGTTTTTAATCCCGAAATTTCGACTCACATTCAAACTGATTTTAAAAATAAATGTATATCAATATAAAATCCAACAAATTCTCCACGCATAAAAATTAATGTAATTTAAAATCTCGAAATGAAAAAAAAGATATTTGAAACTAATTGCCGGTTTGATGTGTTTTAAAAATGTACAGCCCATTTCTCATTACTGATGGGCCATTTTCTCGGCCAGCCGAATGAAAGCTCTCCTCGTCTTGAAAGATTTGCAGCCCAACAGGCCTGACAAAGCGACTTACTTGGCAAATCACAAAAAAACTGGGCTGTGGCCGTGGACCCAGCTGTCAGCCTCTCCACGTACAGTACTCTTCCGATGGAATGTCGTTGACCACATTGACCACGCCGCGCCGAGAGCACCAAGGCGGTGGACGACGGCGAGGCCTAGGAAGGGGACGACGCGGAGCCGGGGAAGACGCGGCAGTGGATGCCCACGCGGAGAGGAGTACGAGGGTTCACTGGTTCGGCTGCGGTGTGAGGCTGCCGTCGCCGCAGGGCCTGGCTAGCGGTGGGAGTAGTAGGGGGCGATGAGGCCTCAACGGCAGCACAGCCGGCCACTGGAGGCAGGAGCAGGCGGTCTCCCCGGCGCTGGTTTGGGCGGCTGGTGCAAGAAGAGCAGCGATTGAAGAAGCAGCAGGACCGTTCGATTCAAATCCAACGGTTACTGCTGCTAGAATCGTTTGTTGACTAAGTTGACAAGCCCTGCGTACGCGTCAACGTAGTAGGCCCACAGGTCAGCCTCCCAACCGGTGCGCCCCAGATGTCAGTGGGAGGAATCATTTTTTTCGCGTAATAAGGAGGCAGTTGATTGCGTGCGGCCAGGCCAGCGGAGGGAGTAGGGTGGGCCGGGGAAGCCTGCGCGGCATCACAGCGGGCCACAAGAGGAGGGAGCAGGCAGTCCCGCCGGCGCTAGTTTAGGCGGCTGGAGCAGGAAGATCAGAGATTGAAGAAGCACGGCGGCTAGAATCGTGTGTTCACTGACAAAGCCTTGCGTAAACAAGTCAGCCGCCCGTTTTCCATTTTTAGAATTGCCGGCCATTTTCTGGTCAGTACCAGGGTCAAAAAATTAACTAAATATGTGGGAAATTTTTGCTGGGGAACGAAATATTCTTAATCCAAAAATAAATAGCCATACTAAAACAAATTTAAAAATAAATTAGTACTATGTCATGTTAAATCCAATGAAATACGTATAAGATATCAGTGAAGAACAAAATTCAAAAAAAACTAATATCCCATTTGCTATAATTTTTTTGGAATTTTCAACCCCTTTTGATATTACTTTTAACAGACATTGACCATACTCTTTGGCCAGGACGGAATGCATCCCTCCTCGTCTTGAAAGATTTGCAGCCCAGTAATTCGGAGAAAACAAATAGGCCTAGCTTGGGTATTCTTCAAAAAGAAATACTGGGCTACCTATTTTCCCAAAGAACTGGTGCATGAGCATTTAGCTTTATTTATTTATTTACTTATTTATGTTTAGGGGACCATGAGCATGTACCTGGGCCGGATTCATGTGAGAGCCTCCCTTCCAGTTAATTATGGGCTTCTCTATTGGGCCTTCATCAGTGGGCTGCATGTTATCAACAAGTGGAAAATGTGTTCCGTACGAAAAATAGTATGAGCTACGTACGGTACGGGGCACTAAAGGATCGAACCGTGCAACGACTTCCAAAACATTGTGTTTGTCGTTCTAACAACACATTTATTCAACCAACAGACGAAATATACTACTGATTGTACATTGAAAACAGCAGCAGCAGCAACCAGGGCTGGGGGTGCAACAGAAGCAGTAAGCAGGCCAGAAGAGTGAAGACGCAGCTCTCTCTTCCAAACCAAACATCAGCCATCATTACAAAAGGGCTACCAAAAAAGAACAAGTGTATGCATCAAACTAAATAAAGATCCTACTACACCAAGTGTACGCATCTAACTAACTGGCTCAGTTAGACGTTACTATTTATTAAGCTGTGGAGATTGGCTGACGGCTTGAACCAGATGGGTGCCTGACGGGGGAAACTCCAGCCAGCAGGTCGAAGTCTGATACTTGCGACCCTCTCTCCTACTTTGGGCTGCAGAGCATGGCGGCACATATCAGGGTATGGTGCATGCAGAGACGCATGGTACGCTGTGTACACACAGTTTTGCCTGATGAACGAAACCGCGCTGCCATCATGATCCTTGCCGTCGGTTATCTCCTGGTTAATCGGATAATTCAGTCCGACAAACAGAGAGCGTGTACCAAGGCTACTTACCAGCCTCCAGTCAAAAATTCCTGAAGGCCCAGAGAAGCTGGGATCCTGCTCAAAGACCTTGCAGTGACTGTGATTGTATTCCGCGAAACAACACGTCCGGTACGTGCGAACGATCATCAATCTTTCGCCGTCGTCTGATCGAGCCAGGAACCACCTGCAACTGCCATGCCGCTTTTCTTTGAAAGGTTCTGGGATTAGGAAGGGTAGGGACACCAGGCGGCCTACAACATCATATCAAGTTGGAGTCAAATAAAAAAGGGCTCTTGATTTAGTCAATCTTAAGAACAGCATGTTATGAGCATGAATATTTTTTCAGTAAATGTTGACAGTAATATAAGCAAGCCATCATGATATCATAGGAAAGTAACATACTGCTGTAACAGCCGTTTGTAGCGATGACTGGAGTAGGCCAGCAATACGTCCAGCCATAGAAGGAGTCGACAGCGTAAATGAAGCCCTTGTGTTCAATGGCATCAGAGAACCATGGAGGATGTATGATCCTGCGATGGACGTGCAGATTTATCCACTTACCGCAGTGACCTGTCAGATAGGCGAGACCGCGGTTGAAGAACGCAATTAGCCTGAAATCTTTATAATTCGCAGATCTTGTGGGCACTTGGCAGATTACAACCTTGAGCAAATCAAACTTGGTATCATGTTGGCTACTGTAAGATTCCGAGTATTCTGGGCCGCGGTGCCAAAGCAGTGCAGTGTTAATCGAAGGAAGGGGGATCAATCGCCGGGTGTAGACCTCCACGAGCATCCAGCTGCCGCGACCGTCGACGAGCACCATCCAAGACGTGTTCATGCCGACCCAGTACATACCGTTAATGTAGCTGAGGCTGACGGGGATCGGATCGCAGTGAAGGGGGTTGATGCTCGCCACCCTACGATCGTTATGCTGCGTGACACGCCGTTTCTGAAGATCAGGCGGCATCAGCAAGCAAGGAGCTGGCTTAAAAAGCTCCGGCCTGAGGCTTGAGTAAACGGTACAGCCCCGACGAGCACGCGGCGAGCGGCATGGTACTGAGATTGTCCACACGCGAAACAATGAGCTTGATTACCTCTGTGGGGAGCGAATTCCAGCCACTCTTTCGGCGGACGCTGCTCGGTTCTGCCATTGTTAGTGCTTGGGTTTCGGACGAGGGGGGGAGGCGCCTTAGCGGGGATGGAAGCTTGGACGAGATTATGTGCGGACAAAGATGGAGAAGCGAATATGTGATGCGGGAAGTGGACATGTGATGATGACTACAGCACGCCGCTTGACTTATGAGACACATACCACCAGCGTAGGGTCATATCGATGCCAGACAACTTGCTTGAGTGATCACAGTACTGGCACTCCCTACAGTACCTACTACAGTACTATGCCCTAGCTTGCTAGAGTAGAGTAGTAGAGTAGGACTCTGCTCTACTACTAGCACCGGAGGAGTAGTATATTCTAATCTAAAATAGTTACAAACTTCAATGCCCGATCATGGAACGACTATGAACTGTGCTCAAAGACCGTGTCTACGTGGTGTTTGGACTTATATGCAAAAAATAGCAAGATGCCCGTGCATTGCACGACACACCATCATCACCAACTCGGTTTTTTCTCTACTCCTACTCCTATAAAAGACTCAGTTGGTGATGATGGAGGCGAGGAGGCGTGTTCAGCCGGGCGTGCAGCGGACGGCGCAGCACTATTCGATTTGTTATAAAAAAAGTAGTAGAGATAGAGACATAGGGAGGAGCACGAGGTAAGGCCTTATCTGTAAATGTGGAGAGAGGTGCGGGTATCTTTTGTAAAATTGTCATAGTTGGCTTTCTATCCGTCAGATATAGATCGGACGGTCTATATTACAAGATGGCAGGCATACCATCATCACCAACTCGGTTTTCTATAAGAGTAGATATATATAGATATAGATAGATAGAGACTAGGGAGTACTAGTAAGGACACCATCTACTGCTTCGTGTGCTACTCCTGCGCTCCATTCGGCGGCCGCAACGTCCCCTACAGCCACTCCCTCCTGCGCTCCATTCGGTGGGCGCTGTTGAAATCTGGGGAGCGCACTCTCGCGACTGCTGGCAGCCACGACTTCACCGACGACGACTTCTTCCCCGACCTCGGCAACCTCTTCCTCAACGACATGGGCGACAACCTCAACGCCAACGGTGCTGCTCCCGTTGCACCGTATGTGTTTCTGTCCTTCCTGTTCGAAATCGTGGTAGAATTCATGTTTCTACTCTGTGTCCTACTACTATGCTAGTCCACATGATTAATTTCATCTCTGTTATAGCCGTCATGATTTATTTTGTGCTTATTCGGATTAAATCTCGTAGTAACTTGCTCATATATTCAACTGGCGCAACGTCCCCTACAGCCACTCCCGTTTCATGGATGGCCTGGTCGATGCCTCCAAGGAGCCCTTCGTCCACTGCTATGAGTGCCCGATGCCGTTTTGTGGCTCGCCGGCGGACATGGTGCATCACCTCACGGATGCGTGCAGCGGTCACTGCTGGCCCTTGGCGGAGAACATCAAGTACGACACGTGCTACCGGTTCACCATGCCGGAGTCGCTGGAGGATCACCGCGCCTGCTAGTCTCGGAGGAGGACGGCAGCGTCTTCCTCTTGATCGTGGGCACCGGTGAGGCCCGCGCAGGCCGCCGCCCCGTCTCTGTAATGTGCGTCAGGGGCGTCGCCGCTGACGCTGACACTGACACGAGGTAGATGTATGGGTGCGTGGTCAATGTTACTACCCCTCCGGGTCGCATGGGCGGCGACACCGGCGTCATCGGACAGACTTGGACTCTGGGGAGCTGGGACTATCCTGCCAATGTGGACTTGGAAAACCCATGGCATCCGTTCCATCCTTTACCCGCCGACTCGGTGCACGGGGACTCCAAGGAGGTTCACCTGGACATACGCATTATCAAGTGCACTTAGAAAACATGTAGTGTGTGTGTGTGGGCGCTTATGGCCCGTGTCTTTGCCGCTTTTGATTCTGTAAGCTTGTCGTTAAACTTGAGTGGCTTTCGCCGCAGTCCTTCCTTTGAACTGCTCCTCTCAGTGAGCTGATGTAAGACACTTTGGGTTTCATTTGATAATGGAACCGGGGAGGAGCCTCCCTGTTCTGCTAAAAAAATACGCATTATCAAGTTAAATGTTGATCATTAGTCTTCGCTCAATGTAATCCGCTGTCTAAGCATGTGGAGACTTCCATGCATGATCTTGCTCTATTGGAGTATCGCGCATGAATAAAAGTGTATCCGTTTATGGTTTAGTCTAGAATCTTCCATGTATGAATTTTTACTACAGTACTGGTGAAAGACTTACGATGAACCATTTCTTACATCTCCTCTGCCCCCTTGCAAGTCATCCTGATTTAATCCCTCCGTCTAGGTGTATAAGGGCATGGTTAATATTACTTAATAGTATAGCCAACTGTTGACTATAAGAAAGTGCCATGTCATCTGTAGCCAACATGTATAACAATCGATACTCAAAAACTAATTCTTAAAGATCATTTCTTGCAAAGCACAATAAGTGTTATTTCTTCACAAGTTTTGGATGCAGGTTGAACAGTTGAACGCTTTTGTTTGCAAAAGATACCTTTTTATCTATTTCACCCGGATGTTTGTGAGCTCTAGAGATGAGATAATATCCGAAGAAACCTATCGATACCCGTTACACATGAGATGACCCCCACATCCTTTGTCAAATTAAACAACTCCCCGATCAATGCATTTCACTCTTCGGTGCAACGCACGGGCACCTTACTACTATAGATTAGTACGACCAAAAATTGAACTAACATTATATATAGTACGATAAATACTGATGCATGTCACCTAAAATTATATCATTCAAAACTATGTTCAAATACGAATCCAACGATATAGTTTTTGTTGACATGCACTAACATTTTGTCAGTTAAATCTTCAGTCAAATTCAATGGGGGACTAATAAACCACGACCGATGTAGTACAAGTGTAGAGGGCGGCGCTGCACGGGAGTCTCACCTCTCACCCCGCTCGTGGCGCGGCAGTAAAGCCGTCATATCACAAAACCCAACCACTCCCAGTAATAAATGGCCTGGTAAAATAAACGGACAAGCAACCATCACATCCCTCCGTCTTTTTTGCATTTCATCTCTCTGCATTTACTTTCTCCGGTTCATCTCCCACACTCGATCCCTAGCTACTACTCCTAGGGCCAGTTCTTTTGGCGGCTTCCCCAGCTTTTCCCACAAGACTAGTCACAGTGGAGAGTAACAATAAGGCGCCTCACTCATTTATTTGGGCTTCTAAACTACTACTCCGTCCTGGTTTATTCCTCACCATTGTAATTTGTGCTAAATTTTGACCAAAGATTTAACTGATAAAATGTTACTCAAAACACTTAGGTGCGGTGCATCTAGGTGTGTAAGTCATCTTACGAAAACCAAATAATCCCAAAACACTTAGGCGCGGTGCATTAACTTCTACCTCATTTCTTGTTTCTTGACATATCAACCAATAAGAGATAAAGAGTGTGCATGCTTTTAATGACTTGAGATATCAAACACGACATGCAGTGGTTAGTTCATTGCATGCAATACTATTAATTAGCAAATAAACATTAACGTTTCTCGTTTTCTCCTCCTCCTTGGTCACGGTGCACAGCCTAAGATGACTTACTCACCTAGACGGATGGAGTAGTGCATGTGACATGCACTAACATTTCATTAGTTAAATTTATGATCAAAATTTGACACAGATTACAATGGGGACCAATAAACCAGGACGGAGGTAGTAGTTATGGGATTACTAATCTAGAAGCCTAAAAGAACTGGCCCCTGGTACTCCTACTAGTAGTAGTACTCAAGTTGGAATTCCAATTGCACGGCACAACTTGTTAGGCAAAAAATTCGATACAGGGTGTAGGAAGCGGTTTGGGAATTTGCATGTCTTTCCAACCAGTGAGATGCTCCGTACAAAGTACGACAGAGAAATAACCATAGAGAAGGAAGCTAAAAGTAAACAATCAAACGAGCATTTTTGCATTTGTTTTGCATTGAATCATTTCACAAGCTTGACTAGTGATGTTTTTCTACTTTTACAAAAACCGCATCGTAATGTTAAAACGTGCATTTGCACGTACATAAGTAATAGTAGTACTCCCTCCGTCTAGGTGTACAAGTCTTCCCTCCTTCTTGGTCACCGTGCACAACCAAAGATGACTTATTGACCTGGATGGAGGGAGTAGCACAGTCTGCAAGCATATATCGAGAGAGACGTGTAGTCCGATAGTATATAGTAAAGTTTGTGCTATATGCACGTACTTGCGAAATGCGTAATAATACACAACGTTTCCAAACTTTCCCTTTTACATACTTAATTAAGGACGCTAAAAATTCCTGAACGTTCAGGATTTATCATTTGCGTCCCAAAACTAATGAGATCGCCTTACGAAACAAAAATTATACTCCTCCTAAAACCCACGGCGCTTGCAGGAGCACTTGCGGCGCGCCACGACTACCCTGGTGCGCGGCCGTTTCCCAGCGCGCCGACACAATGCCTCTTCCTCAGTCTCGCAACTCGCGAGGTGCTGATTGGCGGCTTGCCAGTGGGCGAGCGCGATCTCACCGGTGTGGTGATCCGGCGCCAACAGGTACTCCTCCTGGCTGGAAGCATGCACTAGGTCCACATACCACCAAGCGTAGATGAGGCGCTTGGGCCCGACTGCACTCAGGGCGTCGGCACGGGCGTCCTCCACCACCCTCATGGCCCTCGCACGAGCCTTCTGCCAAAGAACCAATTGCTTGACTCTCTTGGATGCGACATAGATCTCCTAGAAAGCTTGTTGCATGGTGCGCTTCTCTTCCTCGGCCTTCTTCTCCGCCTCTATTTTGGCGTGCTCTGCTGGAGGAAAAGCCTCCCACAAGGCGACATCCATTTCTTTCCAAAGCTCCTCAAGGCTGGGGGGCCCGGTGGGTGGCGCGGCGTTCTCCTCATAGCGGGGAGCCGACACGTCCTCCGAAGCGCGTGCTAGCAAGATTGGGAACGCCGACGTGTCCACCTCAACGCATCGCGGCGAGGAGCGGAACACCGACGCATCCTCCTCGACTAGTGGCGGCGAGGAACGGAACGGCGATGCGTCGCGTCACGGCGAGGAGCGGAACACCGACGCGTCCTCCTTGACTAGTGGCGGTGAGGAACGGAATGGCGACGCGTCGCGTAGCGGCGAGGAGCGGAACACCGACGCGTCCTCCTTGACTAGTGGCGGCGAGGAACATAATGGTGACGCGTGACAGTCCGCGCGGTGCAGCGAGGGGATCCTAGGGCTTGGGAGGGGCGACGCCATGGTGGTTGACGTGAGAGGGAGGGGGGAGATAGCGATGAACATGAACGTGAGGGGGAGGAGATAGTGATGTCATGGGAGGCGCAGTATTTATAGCGAGCAATGGCACACCTACATAAGATATGGACTGAGCTGCACTGACTTAACTGCAGGTCCAGTTGCGTCACTGACATGTGGGCCAGTACACTGCTGGGCCCGTATGTCAGTGACCCAATGTACCTGAAGTTAAGTAAAAGCTACATGGGCATATTTGTTGGAGTAAATTACGGGGAGCGAAGAGGTGGAAATATTGCTGGTCACAACGGATTGGACGAGCGTGGGGGGAGTAGAGTCATGCATGTGGATTTTTTTCACACGAGGTGGGGTGGTGGGACCGCCGGAGGGAGAAGGAGAGTTTGGCAGGCATATTGTTTCCACACATGGAGAGGAAAAGATTTGGAGATGAACGGGCTTCCTGCAGGTATGGGGAACGGTGCATAATAAGTCATCTTGCATGCCGGGCTAGGTATAGTCTCAAGTCATTAAAAACATACACACCCCACACATGTTCAATTTCAAGGTGCACTAAATTATTGCATGCGATGACTAAGGCTGGCCATCATGGTGGTATCTTAGCTGGTATCATGCACACGGGAATAGCAAACATGTTGATGTGGCAAGGAATTAAAGAAGAGAGGGGGGTTAGAGTAACTAGTGTTCATGCATGCATTGGTAAACACATTTTTTGTGAAGAACGACAGCATTAGTTGAGTACTTTTGCAGACTTCAAAAACTATTCCACCGCCTCTACTATCTTGCTAAGAGTAGGTGAAATTTTTGAGTCGAGCCCTTTAAACTAGAAGGGAGGTAGTGGTACTCTAATAGCTAGGTGTGTAAGTCATCTTACAAAAACCAAATAATCCCAAAACATGTAGGCGCGGTGCATTAACTTCTACCTCATTTCTTGTTTCTTGACATATCAACCAATAAGACATGAGGGTGTGCATGCTTTTAATGACCTGAGACTATCAAACATGACATGCAGTGGTTAGTTCATTGTATGCAATACTATTTAATTAGCAAATAAACATTAATGTCTCTCGTTTTCCCCTCCTCCTTGGTCATGGTGCACAGTCTAAGATGACTTACTCACCTGGACGGAGGGAGTATCAACATTCACAATGTCAAATCAATATTTTTACACTCATTATAAAATGTAGTTCTTATACTCATTATAATCAGTATTGTAGATATTGATATTTTTAGTATAAATTTGGTCGTGGGATTTCATTGATGCCTGTCAAAGCGTGGAGGAAGCGGAGCTTAGGGCTTGCATTGCCGGTCTTTACATAGGTATTTCTCTTCATAATCCTATAATTTTAGAGACTGATTGCGCTTTTGTGGTAGCGTCTCTTGCATCGGGGGACTATGACACGTCTGCTATGCGTGACCTGAAGATGAAAGCGTTGAGCATCTCGAAGTTGATCAACAATCTTCAATTGTCAAAGATTAGCCATTCGGCCAATAAGGTGGCACACTTAATTGCTAAGTATAGCTTTGACAATAGATTAGATGGTATTCTTGTAAATAACATACCGCCCTGTGTGGTGAATATTGTATCGAATGAGTGTACTGGTGTGGCTGGTTAATTAATATAAGGTGGTGTTCAAAAAAAAGTATATATTTGGTCAAACACTTTGCAAACGGTTGACGGGAGTAAAAAGGACCAGAGGGAGTATCATGCATGTGGAGTAGGCAAAATAAATTGCTCATTTATAGCCGGTTGAAGTCTCAAAGGGCGCGACCGCGCGAGGGAGGCGAAGGTTGTGGGAGGCGCGACGGTTGACGGAATTAAGTGAAGTTAGATCCACGCGCCGGCATGGCGTGCGAACAGGCAGAAGCTATACCGTCGGGCCTACGATATGGGTCTAGTAGACATGACATCTAGTGGGTCCCGCATAGTTCTCGAGAACTCTTTGGGGGCTTGCAACCATTTATCCACCGGGCAAGCCAGCAACCCCACGCCGTTCGCATGCCCTACTCGTCCCCGTCTTCTACCTCACAACAGTTTGCTCCCAGTCGTCCCGTCCTTTCACATTCGCTGCCAGTTTTTGCGGGGTACAACAGTTCAACTTCTCCTAACCCTCCTCCAAAATCCATGGCCTCCCAAATCTCCATGGTCGCCGCTGAGTACCAGGTTAGAGCCATCACCGGCGATCAGTTCATCGTCATCTACACACGTGGATCCGCAACGGTGAAAGCATGGCTTGCTCGCTTCCTACGCATGTTCAACAGTTCAACGGATGAGTGGGTCGCTGGGCTAGATGTTGAGTACACCATAGTCCTGGGACGAGAGAAGGATCTAAAGGACGAAGAGAGGAAGAAGCCCGCCATGATCCAGGTTTGCGTAATAACGTTTGCTTGGTCTACCACATATGCCATGCCGACGTTGAGTGCTAGGATTTTAAGAACTTCCTCAAGGACAAAAGAGTGAAATTCGTTACTTTAGGCTTTAAGAACGACAGGGATGTCCTGCGTCGGATAGGTCTTGTTGTAGGCCAGCCCTTCGATCTCCAGAAGGCAAGCCTGGTGTCCTCCTCTCAACCTTCAATGCTGACCCTGGCAGATGCCATGATTGATCCTTCGTACGCTAAACTGAAGAAACCTCATCACGAGTTTCATCATGCATGGGAGTCGAAGACATTAGATGAAGATCACATCCTGTACGCAGCAATGGATGCCTACCTTTGTTTAAATATCTACATGGGTTGGATGAAGAAGCAGAGCCCAGTGTCCGGTTCAAGCAAAGAAGCGTCCGCGAAGAGGAAGAGGAAGAGGGACGAGGACGAAGTCGAGGACGTGGACTCGGACTCCGAGTAGGTGGCAGTGTCGTCGCTCATGCTGGTTCTACTGCAGTGTCAAGCGGAGTAGTTGCTTAGTTTATTTTCAAGGGTGTGTTGTGTTGAGGCCCCAGCAGAACTATGTTTATGTTCTTTCTCGTTATTTGAACTCTTTAGCACATAGAGTAGTACTAGTACTATGTCTTACTACTGTTCTTCTTCCAGTTGGTACTACTGCTCGTACCTTCGTGTTCCTACTGTACTTAATATGTTCGTACTAGTAGTATGTCGAATTTCGGGTTCCGGCAGATCCTTGAGGTTCGAACACTGGGGTGCGCGCGGATATTCAACCCTCTAGCGGCTCGCTCCTCACCGAATCGCTAGGATCTAAACTACCAAACAGAACAGCACAACAGACACAAGATTTATACTGGTTCAGGCCACCATTGTGGTGTAATACCCTACTCCAGTGTGTGGTGTGGTGGATTGCCTCATGGGCGGATGATGAACAATACAAGGCAGAACAGCCTCGCGAGGGTCTGTTCTTGGCTGGTGCGACGAACTGCTGGGAGGAGTTCAGTCGCTTCTCTCTCTCTCTCTCTCTCTCTCTCTCTATGTATTTCTATCCTTGTTCTCTCGATGCCCTACCCTGTGGGTGGCTATTCCTATTTATAGGCGGAGGCCCTGGGCCTCTTCCCAAATATTGAGCAGGAAGGGCGCCAACAATTGGCCATTTTGAAGGGGAACAGCGGGTACACTTATCCTAACTAAAGTTGGTCCTCGCCTGTCAAAGGCTCTGGTGGTGACGCCGGCTTGGGCTCCACAATGACTTCCTTCCGGCCGTTGGGCTAGTTTTGGTCTTGTTGCACCGAAATGGACGCCTTTGCTTGATGCTCTCGCTTGCGCTTGCTCCCTTTGCACCAAAGAGGAAAGGAGGACACTGCGCGGGCTGGCGCCCGACTGGCGCCCTTGGTCGTCATGGCTTGCGTCATGGGCACCTCGCGAGGTACCCCGCCTTGAACTCTTCGCCTCCTCGTGAGCCAGCCTGACGAGGTCGTGCCTGAGGAAGCTCCTTGTCGTCCACCCCGCGAGGCTTGGCCCCTCGCGAGGGTCTTGAGCTCGTGTTGATGAAGATGGGCTGTGTTGGGCCTCCTTTGAGCCACACCGCAGGCCGCAGGTAGGCAAGTCTGGGGACCCTCGTTCCCAGAACGCCAACAGTAGCCCCCGGGCCCACGGCGCGCCCGAACTTGGCTGAGCA
Source organism: Triticum aestivum (assembly GCF_018294505.1). Taxonomy (NCBI): domain Eukaryota; kingdom Viridiplantae; phylum Streptophyta; class Magnoliopsida; order Poales; family Poaceae; genus Triticum; species Triticum aestivum. The sequence goes on along the minus strand of NC_057813.1, from coordinate 409,902,500 downwards.
GAGAGGCGAAAGGGCAAGTGCGAAGCATCGCGGGCCCTAACAGCCTGCGGCCTTGGGCGCCGCGTGGCGGTTGATTGGATGTGGACGCCTCTGCAACCACGCGAGTTGATAAAGGAACGGCATCTCCCTTGCCTCCTTTACTTCCTCCAGTTGCTGCTCAGATCCCCTTTCTTGCGCCTCTTCTCCCTGCTTTCGAAATCTTCAGATCTACTCTGTGCCCTAGCCAGTCATGGCGCCTCGCCAAGCCCCGGCCGGAGCTTGGTACTCGCCTGCCTTGGACTCGCCAAATGTGTCAGAGGCGAGCCTTGCCCGGGTGCGCCAGATGGCGGAGGCGCAGGGCATCGGCGGGACGAAGGCGTTCAACACCGGCTCTACCATCCCTGAAGGCCGAGGGAGCACCTTCTATCCGCTCTTCGTGAGCGCCATCGTCGCCGGTCTGGTGCCTCCCTTTTCTGAGTTCTTCTTCTCTGTCCTCCGCCACTATAATATTCAAGCTCTGCACCTCCATCCCAACTCCATCCTTCTTCTGGCGATCTTCGCCTACTATTGTGAGGCTCACGTAGGGGTGAAACCCTCGGCGGCCTTGTTGCGCCACTACTTCTCCCTCCGGACCTCCCGTGGTTCCGCCTCCGCGTGCGCGAGCTTCGTCGCGTACGGCGGCTCCATCGCCATTTCGAACCCTGGGAAGAGGATCGAGGGCTTCAGGAGCAAGTGGGTCTTGGTGGATGCTGGGCGCATCCACCCTCGGCTGATCCTGCCCACAGAGCACCCCGCGAGCTCTAACGACTGGTCCCGAGTGGAGATTCTGGATCCCCGCGCGAAGCTGGTGTTGGAGAAGATGGACGCAGATCTGAGGCCAGCCAGCGTGGCGGCGGCGAAACTGACCGGTGCGTCGCTGCTGAGGGAGTTCCTGGAGCATCAGCTGGCTCTGCTCTGTCAGTACTCACTCCTGATGTGGAGGCCTCACCCGAGCCCCGTGGTCTTGGCCGACGAGGATCTGGCTGCGGTCCTCCAGTCCTTGGTTGGGGGCGACGTGGCGAGGCTGGAGGGCGCTCCTATGCCCCTGTTCCTTCGCGAGGATTGGGAGCAGGTAGTGGGGTCCATGCCCGTCTTCAACGGGGACGGGCCCATGCCCGCGGAGGCTCCAGAGGACCTGGTGGACGTGTCCTCCGACGACTCCAGCAAAGAGAAGGAAGAAGGGGAGCGGGAAGAGGGGGTTGACTCAGAGGCGGAGTCAAGGGCTCCTCCCCTTCGGTGCGGGTCCCGCACTCTCCGCCTCCCCCAGAGTGACGATGACGAGGATGAGGATGAGCAGGGCGGCGGGTGTTGGGGAACGTAGTAATTTCAAAAAAATTCCTACACACACGCAAGATCATGGTGATGGCATAGCAACGAGAGGGGAGAGTGTTGTCCACGTACCCTCGTAGACCGTAAGCGGAAGCGTTATGACAACGCGGTTGATGTAGTCATACGTCTTTACGATCCGACCGATCCAAGTACCAAACGTACGGCACCTCCAAGTTCAGCACACGTTCAGCTTGATGACGATCCCCGGACTCCGATCCAGCAAAGTGTCGGGGATGAGTTCCGTCAGCACGACGGCGTGGTGACGATGATGATGCTCTACCGACGCAGGGCTTCGCCTAAACTCCGCGTCAATATGACCGAGGTGGAATATGGTGGAGGGGGGGCACCGCACACGGCTAAGGAACGATCCGTAGATCAACTTGTGTGTCATGGGGTGCCCCCTGCCCCCGTATATAAAGGAGTGGAGGAGGGGAGGGCCGGCCCTCTCTATGGCGCGCCCTAGGGGAGTCCTACTCCCACCGGGAGTAGGATTCCCCCTTTCCTAGTCCAACTAGGAGTCCTTCCAAGTAGTAGGAGTAGGAGACAAGGAAGGGGAAGAGGGAAGAGAAGGAAGGAGGGGGCGCCGCCCCTCCCCCTAGTCCAATTCGGACTAGTCAATGGGGGGCGTGCGGCCTGCCTCTCCCTCTCCACTAAAGCCCAATAAGGCCCATATACTTGTTCCCCCGTATTCCCGTCACTCCTCGGTACTCCGAAAAATACCCGAACCACTCGGAACCTTTCCGATGTCCGAATATAGTCGTCCAATATATCGATCTTTACGTCTCGACCATTTCGAGACTCCTCGTCATGTCCCCGATCTCATCCGGGACTCCGAACTCCTTCGGTACATCAAAACTCATAAACTCATAATATAACTGTCAACGAAACCTTAAGCGTGCGGACCCTACGGGTTCGAGAACTATGTAGACATGACCGAGACACGTCTCCGGTCAATTACCAATAGTGGCACCTGGATGTTCATATTGGCTCCTACATATTCTATGAAGATCTTTATCGGTCAAACCACATAACAACATACGTTGTTCCCTTTGTCATCGGTATGTTACTTGCCCGAGATTCGATCGTCGGTATCCAATACCTGGTTCAATCTCGTTACCGGCAAGTCTCTTTACTCGTTCTGTAATGCATCATCCTGTAACTAACTCATTAGTTACATTGCTTGCAAGGCTTAAGTGATGTGTATTACCGAGAGGGCCCAAAGATACCTCTCCGACAATCGGAGTGAGAAATCCTAATCTCGAAATACGCCAACCCAACATGTACCTTCCGAGACACCTGTAGAGCACCTTTATAATCACCCAGTTACGTTGTGACGTTTGGTAGCACACAAAGTGTTCCTCTGGTAAACGGGAGTTGCATAATCTCATAGTTATAGGAACATGTATAAGTCATGAAGAAAGCAATAGCAACATACTAAACGATCAAGTGCTAAGCTAACGGAATGGGTCAAGCCAATCACATCATTCTTCTAATGATGTGATCCCGTTAATCAAATAACAACTCATGGCTATGGTTAGGAAACTTAACCATCTTTGATTAACGAGCTAGTCAAGTAGAGGCATACTAGTGACACTATGTTTGTCTATGTATTCACACATGTATTATGTTTCCGGTTAATACAATTCTAGCATGAATAAGAAACATTTATCATGAAATAAGGAAATAAATAATAACTTTATTATTGCCTCTAGGGCATATTTCCTTCAGTATCCCACTTGCACTAGAGTCAATAATCTAGTCCACATCGCCATGTGATTTAACACCAATATTCATATATGTATATGATTAACATCCATAGTTCACATTGTCATGTGACCAACACCCAAAGGGTTTACTAGAGTCAATAATCTAGTTTAGATCGCTATGTGATTAACACCCAAAGAGTACTAAGGTGTGATCATGGTTTGCTCGTGAGAGAAGCTTAGCAACGGGTCTGTCACATTAATTCAGAGACGTATGTATTTTGCAAATATTCTATGTCTACAATGCTCTGCACGGAGCTACTCTAGCTGATTGCTCCCACTTTCAATATGTATCTAGATCGAGACTTAGAGTCATCTAGATCAGTGCCAAAACTTGTATTGATGTAACCCTTTACGACGAACCTTTTGTCACCTCCATAATCGAGAAATATATCCTTATTCCACTAAGGATAATTTTGACCAATGTCCAGTGATCTACTCCTAGATCACTATTGTACTCCCTTGCCAAACCAGGGTAGAGTATACAATAGATCTGGTCCATAGCATGGCATACTTTTATAGAACCTATGACTGAAGAATAGGGAATGACTTTCATTCTCTTTCTATTTTCTGTCGTGGTCGGGATTTGAGTCTTACTCAATTTCATACCTTTGCAACACAGGCAAGAACTCTTTCTTTGACTGTTCCATTTTGAACTACTTCAAAATCTTGTCAAGGTATGTACTCATTGAAAATCTTATCAAGCGTCTTGATCTATCTCAAATAGATCTTGATGCTCAATATGTAAGTAGCTTTACTGAGGTCTTTCTTTTAAAGAACTCCTTTCAAACACTCCTTTATGCTTTGCAGAATAATTCCACATTATTTCCGATCAACAATATGTCATTCACATATACTTATCAGAAATGCTGTAGTGCTCCCACTCACTTTCTTGTAAATACAGGCTTCACCGTAAGTCTGTACAAAACTATATGCTTTGATCAACTTATCAAAGCGTATATTCCAACTCTGAGATGCTTGCACTAGTCCATAGATGGATCGCTAGAGCTTGCGCATTTTGTTAGCACCTTTAGGGTTGACAAAACCTTCTGGTTGCATCATATACAACTCTTCTTTAAGAAAACCATTAAGGAATGCAGTTTTGATATCCATTTGCCAGATTTCATAAAATGTGGCAATTGCTAACATGATTCGAACAGACTTAAGCATCGCTACAGTTGAGAAATTCTCATTGTAGTCAACACCTTGAACTTGTCAAAAACCTTTTTGCGACAAGTCGAGCTTTGTAGATAGTAACACTACTATCAACGTCCGCCTTCCTCTTGAAGATCCATTTATTTTCTATGGTTTGTCAATCATCGGGCAAGTCCACCAAATTCCACACTTTGTTCTCATACATGGATCCTATCTCAGATTTCATGGCCTCCAGCCATTTTGCGGAATCTGGGCTCATCATCGCTTCCTCATAGTTCGTAGGTTTAACATGGTCTAGTAACATGACTTTTAGAACAGGATTACCGTACCACTCTGGTGCGGACCGTACTCTGGAAGACCTACGAGGTTCTGTAGTAACTTGATCAGACGTTTCATGATCATCATCATTAGCTTCCTCACTAATTGGTGTAGGAATCACTAGAACTGATTTCAGTGATGAACTATTTTCCAATTCGGGAGAAGGTACAGTTACCTCATCAAGTTCTACTTTCCTCCCACTCACTTCTTTCGAGAGAAACTCCTTCTCTAGAAAGGATCCATTTTTAGCAACGAATATCTTGCCTTCGGATCTGTCATAGAAGGTGTACCCAATAGTTTCCTTTGGGTATTCTATGAAGACGCACTTCTCCGATTTGGGTTTGAGCTTATTAAGATGAAACTTTTTCACATAAGCATAGTAGCCCCAAACTTTAAGAAACGACAACTTGGGTTTCTTGCTAAACCACAGTTCATATGGTGTCATCTCAACGGATTTAGATGGTACCCTTTTAACGTGAATGCAGCTGTCTCTAATGCATAACCCCAAAACAATAGTGGTAAATCAGTAAGAGACATCATAGATCGCACCATATCCAATAAAGTGCGGTTACGACGTTCGGACACACCATAATGTTGTGGTGTTCCAGGTGGCGTGAGCTGTGAAACTATTCCACATTATTTTAATTGAAGACCAAACTCGTAACTCAAATATACGTCTCCGCGATCAGATCGCAGAAATTTTATTTTCTTGTTACGATGATTTTTTCTACTTCACTCTGAAATTCTTTGAACCTTTCAACTATTTCAGACTTACGTTTCATCAAGTAGATATACCCATATCTGCTCAAATCATCTTGTGAAGGTCAGAAAATAACAATACTTGCCACGAGCATCAACACTCATTGGATCGCATACATCGGTATGTATTATTTCCAACAAGTCAGTAGCTTGTTCCATTGTTCCGGAGAACGGAGTTTTAGTCATCTTGCCCAAAAGGCACGGTTCGCAAGCATCAAATGATTCATAACCAAGTGATTCCGAAAATCCATCTTTATGGAGTTTCTTCATGCGCTTTACACCGATATGACCCAAACGGCAGTGCCACAAATAAATTGCACTATCATTATTAACTTTGCATCTTTTGGCATCAATATTATGAATATGTGTATCACTACGATCGAGATCCAACAAACTATTTTCATTGGGTGTATGACCATCGAAGGCTTTATTCATGTAAACAGAATAACAATTATTCTCTGACTTTAAATGAATAACCGTATTGCAATAAACATGATCAAATCATATTCATGCTCAACGCAAACGCCAAATAACATTTGTTTAGGTTCAACACTAATCTCGAAAGTATAGGGAGTGTGAGATGATGATCATATCATTCTTGGAACTACTTCCAACACTCATCGTCACTTCCCCTCAACTAGTCTCTGTTTATTATATAACTCCTATTTCGAGTTACTAATCTTAGCAACCGAACAAGTATCAAATACTCAGGGGCTACTATAAACACTAGTAAGGCACATATCAATAACCTGTATATCAAATATACCCTTGTTCACTTCGCCATCCTTCTTATCCACCAAATATTCAGGGCATTCCGCTTCCAGTGACCATTTCCTTTGCAGTGTAAGCACTCGGTTTTAGGCTTTGGTCCAGCTTTGGTCTTCTTCACGGGAGTGACAACTTGTTTGCCATTCTACTTGAAGTTTCCCTTTCTTTCCCTTTGCCCTTTTCTTGAAACTAGTGGTCTTGTCAATCATCAACACTTAATGCTCATTCTTGATTTCTACCTTCGTTGATTTCAACATCACGAAGAGCTCGGGAATCATTTTTGTCATCCTTTGCATACTATAGTTCATCACGAAGTTCTACTAACTTGGTGATGGTGACTAGAGAACTCTGTCAATCACTATCTTATCTGGAAGATTAACTCCCACTTGATTCAAGTGATTGTAGTACCCAGACAATCGGAGCACTTGCTCACTAGTTGAGCGATTCTCCTCCATCCTTTAGCTATAGAACTTGTTGGAGACTTCATATCTCTCAACTCGGGTATTTGCTTGAAATATTAACTTCAATTCCTGGAACATCTCATATGGTCCATGACATTCAAAATGTCTTTGAAGTCCTGATTCTAAGCCGTTAAGCATGGTGCACTAAACTATCAAGTAGTCATCATATTGAGCTAGCCAAACGTTCATAACGTCTGCATCTGCTCCTGCAATAGGTCTGTCACCTAGCGGTGTATTAAGGACATAATTCTTCTGTGTAGCAATGAGGATAACCTCAGATCATGGATCCAATCCGCATCATTGCTAAAACATCTTTCAACACAGTTTTCTCTAGGAACATATCAAAATAAACATATGAAAGCAACAACGCGAGCGATTGATCTATAACATAATTTGCAAAATACTACCAGGACTAAGTTCATGATAAATTAAAGTTCAATTAATCATATTACTTAAGAAATCCCACTTAGACATACATCTCTCTAGTCATCTAAGTGATCACGTGATCCAAATCAACTAAACCATAACCGATCATCATGTGAGATGGAGTAGTTTTCAATGGTGAACATCACTATGTTGATCATATCTACTATATGATTCACGCTCGACCTTTCGGTCTCCGTGTTCCGAGGCCATATCTGCATATGCTAGGCTCGTCAAGTTTAACCTGAGTATTCCGCGTGTGCAAAACTGGCTTGCACCCGTTGTAGATGGACGTAGAGCTTATCACACCCGATCATCACGTGGTGTCTGGGCACGACGAACTTTGGCAACGGTGCATACTCAGGGAGAACACTTCTTGATAATTAGTGAGAGATCATCTTAAAATGCTATCGTCAATCAAAGCAAGATAAGATGCATAAAGGATAAACATCACATGCAATCATATAAGTGATATGATATGGCCATCATCATCTTGTGCTTGTGAGCTCCATCTTCGAAGCACCGTCGTGATCACCATCGTCACCGGCGCGACACCTTGATCTCCATCGTAGCATCGTTGTCGTTTACGCCATCTATTGCTTCTACGACTATCGCTACCGCTTAGTGATAAAGTAAAGCAATTACAGGGCGTTTGCATTTCATACAATAAAGCGACACCCATATGGCTCCTGCCAGTTGCCGATAACTTTGGTTACAAAACATGATCATCTCATACAATAAAAAATAGCATCACATCTTGACCATATCACATCACAACATGCCCTGCAAAAACAAGTTAGACGTCCTCTACTTTGTTGTTGCAAGTTTTACATGGCTGCTACGGGCTTAGCAAGAACCGTTCTTACCTACGCATAAAAACCACAATGATAGTTCGTCAAGTTAGTGATGTTTTAACCTTCGCAAGGACCGGGCGTAGCCACACTCGATTCAGCTAAAGTGAGAGAGACAGACACCCGCCAGCCACCTTTAAGCACGAGTGCTCGTAACGGTGAAACCAGTCTCGTGTAAGCGTACGCGTAATGTCGGTCCGGGTCGCTTCATCTCACAATACCGCCGAACCAAAGTATGACATGCTGGTAAGCAGTATGACTTGTATCTCCCACAACTCACTTGTGTTCTACTCGTGCATATGACATCTACGCATAAAACCAGGCTCGGATGCCACTGTTGGGGAACGTAGTAATTTCAAAAAAATTCCTACGCACACGCAAGATCATGGTGATGGCATAGCAACGAGAGGGGAGAGTGTTGTCCACGTACCCTCGTAGACCATAAGCGGAAGCGTCATGACAACGCGTTTGATGTAGTCGTACGTCTTCACGATCCGACTGATCCAAGTACCGAACGTACGGCACCTCCGAGTTCAGCACACGTTCAGCTCGACGACGATCCCCAGACTCCGATCCAGCAAAGTGTCGGGGATGAGTTCCGTCAACACGACGGCGTGGTGACGATGATGATGCTCTACCGGCGCAGGGCTTCGCCTAAACTCCGCGACGATATGACCGAGGTGGAATATGGTGGAGGGGGGCACCGCACACGGCTAAGGAACGATCCGTAGAACAACTTGTGTGTCATGGGGTGCCCCCTACCCCCGTATATAAAGGAGTGGAGGAGGGGAGGGCCGTCCCTCTCTATGGAGCGCCCTAGGGGAGTCCTACTCCCACCGGGAGTAGGATTCCCCCTTTCCTAGTCCAACTAGGAGTCCTTCCAAGTAGTAGGAGTAGGAGACAAGGAAGGGGAAGAGGGAAGAGAAGGAAGGAGGGGGCGCCGCCCCTCCCCCTAGTCCAATTCGGACAAGTCAATGAGGGGGCGCGCGGCCTGCCTCTCCCTCTCCACTAAAGCCCAATAAGGCCCATATACTTCTTCCCTCATATTCCCGTAACTCCCCGGTACTCCGAAAAATACCCGAACCACTCGGAACCTTTCCGATGTCCAAATATAGTCGTCCAATATATCGATCTTTACGTCTCGACCATTTCGAGACTCCTCGTCATGTCCCAGATCTCATCCGGGACTCCGAACTCCTTTGGTACATCAAAACTCATAAACTCATAATATAACTGTCATCGAAACCTTAAGCGTGCGGACCCTACGGGTTCGAGAACTATGTAGACATGACCAAGACACGTCTCCGGTCAATAACCAATAGTGGAACCTGGATGTTCATATTGGCTCCTACATATTCTACGAAGATCTTTATCGGTCAAACCGCATAATAACATACGTTGTTCCCTTTGTCATCGGTATGTTACTTGCCTGAGATCCGATCATCGGTATCCAATACCTAGTTCAATCTCGTTACTGGCAAGTCTCTTTACTCGTTCCGTAATGCATCATCCTGTAACTAACTCATTAGTTACATTGCTTGCAAGGCTTAAGTGATGTGTATTACCGAGAGGGCCCAAAGATACCTCTCCGACAATCGGAGTGAGAAATCCTAATCTCGAAATACGCCAACCCAACATGTTCCTTCGGAGACACCTGTAGAGCACCTTTATAATCACCCAGTTACATTGTGACATTTGGTAGCACACAAAGTGTTCCTCCGGTAAACGGGAGTTGCATAATCTCATAGTCATAGGAACATGTATAAGTCATGAAGAAAGCAATAGCAACATACTAAACGATCAAGTGCTAAGCTAACGGAATGGGTCAAGTCAATCACATCATTCTTCTAATGATGTGATCCCGTTAATCAAATGACAACTCATGTCTATGGTTAGGAAACTTTACCATCTTTGATTAACGAGCTAGTCAAGTAGAGGCATACTAGTGACACTATGTTTGTCTATGTATTCACACATGTATTATGTTCCGGTTAATACAATTCTAGCATGAATAATAAACATTTATCATGAAATAAGGAAATAAATAATAACTTTATTATTGCCTCTAGGGCATATTTCCTTCAGCGGGAGCCTGCCTCCGATCCCGAAGAAGGACCGGACTGGGCTGATCCCCCGCGGATCTGCCCCAGCCCTGAGGCGATCCGCAGGCGCGCCTCTTTCTCCCGAGCTCCTTGAAGCTGATCCCAGCAGCCGGCTCTCAGGCTTTAAGTACGGCCGGAGGCTGCTTGAGCCCACCAGCGACGACCTGTAAGTGCTTGATTCATGTCTTGATTATTGTTCTGTTGCCGAGACTTGATGCTCATATCTTCCGGGCAGGCTGGCGCCCGTGGCAAAAAAGCCAAAGGGAGCTCCTGAGGTCCCATCCGTGGTAGTGCCTCTACCCGAGAAGGAAGGTGACTGTGACGCGCAGGCCTCTCCTGCCCGGGCATCCTCGTGAGGCAAGGCTGAGCCTGCTGGGGCGAGCTTAGCCCCCTTGGCCCAGGCGACTCCTAAGGTGCCCCTGCCTGACGCCGCCACCACAGCCGTCGTGGCGCAGCAGGTTCCGTCTCAGAATAATGTGGTCACGCGGCCGTCTTCTCCTCCTACTCCACCGACTGCTGCTTCCCCAAATACTGTTCTGGATCGCGCCATTGCCGATCTGGACCGTCTGCGGCAGGATCTTCTGGGCGCCGACCCTCGTCTACTGGGCGGGCACTAGCTGGCTTCTGGCTGGATTCGCTCCGATGCTTCGATACGGGCGGCGCTGGTCCAGGCCTCGACGGCTTGCGACGAGGAGAAACAGGCCGTCCTTCAAGCGAAGGTTGCCCGCGATGCTGCCCTAGGGGGGGCAGCTAGCGTCCAAGGTCGCTGTGAGATGCTGGAGAGCAAGCTGAAGGGCCTGCAGAACCAGCTTGCCGAGGAGGCCCGCCTTCGCCAAGAGCAGGAGGAAATCATGAAGGCTCACGAGGCGGCCGTCAAGGACTTGGAGGCCAAGCTCAAGAGGCGTCGTGGCCGCCTAGGCGCGCAGGAGCAAGAGCTGGAGGCGAGGAAGGTTGAGCTGGACGGCAAGGCCCGGGTTCTCGCCGAGGATCGCGTGGCCTTCGCGGATATGAAAGAGAAGGCTCGCGCTTCGCTGAAGACGCTTTATGACAGCGGCCTTGAGAGCCTGCTGGCCGGGGAGGAGGATGGCCCCGCCAAGCTGCTTCCCTTCCTGGTTCGCGCCCTTCAAGACGTCACCCTTAGCCTTGGCCCTACGGCTCAGGCCGAGGCACGCGTCTTGTCTTCTGCAGCGCTGACGCAGGTCTTCACCCACATCTATCTTCGTGACCCCAATATCGACCTCGACAGCCTGCTGGAGCCAGTGAGCAGCGAGCGTGCCGCTGCCGCTGCTGAGGCCGTGAAGGGTCGTGCGGAGGCTCTGCTAGGGAAGTTCCGGGCCTTCAGTACCAAGCCAAAGCGGAGCGCTGCTGGCCCTGCTGCTCCACAAGGCGAACCTGCTCCGCGCAGCTCCCCCGCCGGCAAGTGACTCCGTCATGGCTCCCGTCCTGCTTTTAATTCCTGCGCATGTACCATGCCTCGGGGAGGCGTTAAAACTTATGTTTGATGTTGTGATAATAGTATGGACTGTAATATTTGCTTTTGAATCCCTTGAAATTTGCATTATTCCTTCCTACTTGTTTATGTTCTACGCCGGTAGAGCCCGGCCCCGCGCATACCTCAGCCGCCATTGGCCCCGACCGGAAACCAGGACGGGACCAAGGAGTGAGGGGCTACATGACAAGTTAGGCTCCTGAGTCGCGATGCTCAGGAGTCCCCCTTGGCGCTCGAACAGCAAGTAGGGAGGTGAGATGTGGGTGGATCTGCCGTTTGCAGGGCCCGGCCCCGCGCATACCTCAACCGCCGTTAGCCTTTCGGAACTAAGGAGTGAGGGGCTACGTGACCAGTTAGGCTCCTGAGTCGCGATGCTCAGGAGTCCCCCTTGACGCTCAAACGGCCTTTGTACTTTGGCTCCGCTTGGGGAGGGACGTGCGATGAACCAGGCCCGGGGGGCCTGGCCAGGTGGCGTGCGTCTGGGCATGATCCAGGCACAGCCCCCGTGCCTAGCCCCTTCGCGCGGCACTCCCGAGGGGAGGCGTTGCGACAAGGCCAGACACTGAGCTTCGGGCTCCCTGAGGTTGATGCGGCCTGGAGGCCACGCTCAGTTGTTTATCACCAGCGAGGAGCATAGCGCTTCCGTATGCGTACGGGCATAGCCGCTCCTCAGAAGTGTCGTCAGCCAGCGCGGAGCATGGTGCTTCCACTGGTGCGTGGGAGGGGGCTCCCCTCCGGGAGGAGCCCCCGGGGCGTATACAGCCCCACCCTGACACGTGGATGGCACGGTAGGGCTTGACGAGGTGTATCTGGGCACCCGTGAGCCAGCGTGGGACTCACGGGGCCCTACCTCAAGGCGGGTTGCGCCTGGCTCTGGGCCTTATCTTGGAGTGTGTCCCTGCAAATTTGGCCAGATGCCGGTGCTCTACGTCTTCGGGTCCCGGCTCTCGGGCTGGTCTCAGCCGTCGCTGGCATGCCAGGTTGCGATGCCATGGACAAGACCAGAGGGTGAGGGCCGGAGAGCCGGTAGGAGCCCTGAGTTGCGATGCTCAGGCACCCCCCCCCTTTAACGCGCAAGCTGGGTTAGATGTCGAAACTCTACGTCCTCGGGTCCCAGCTCTCGGGCTGGTCTCAGCCGTCGCTGGCATGCCAGGTCGCGATGCCGTGGACAAGACCAGAGGGTGAGGGCCGGAGAGCCGGTAGGAGCCCTGAGTCATGATGCTTAGGCACCCCCCTTTAACGTGCAAGCTGGGTTAGATGTCGAAACTCTACGTCCTCGGGTCCCGGCTCTCGGGCTGGTCTCAGCCGTCACTGGCATGCCAGGTCGTGATGCCGTGGACAAGACCAGAGGGTGAGGGCCGGAGAGCCGGTAGGAGCCCTGAGTCGCGATGCTCAGGCACCCCCCTTTAACGCCCAAGATTCCGACACCCAGGAGAAAAGGCACGAAATAACAAGCATGGTGGATCGAAAGCATAGCCCTAAGATAAACGCAAGAAGGGTACATGCCGCTGGGTCAGGCCTGAGTGGCTTGGGGATGATGCAGCCCGAGGGGCGCCCCCAATAAGGTAAGCCAGGAACATGAAATAAAAGGGATACATGTCGCAGGGACGGACCCATGCGGCCTGGGAATAATGCGGCCCTGAGGGCTCTCCCAGCCATAAATGAAACTTAAAAGATGTCACTTGATGATGTTGGGGACGAAGGGGTGTTGGTGTAGCAGACTCGGTGGGCTGCGGGAGCCAATCCTCACGAGCCCCCAGGCCCAGGGGCCTCTGGAGGCTCCAGTGGCGCTAGCGGCTCCTCGCGGGCCATCTCCATCTCCGCCAGGGCTGTGGCACGCCTGACCTCTTGAGCCTCCAAGATGGCCCTCATGAGACGCTGGTGCTCAGCAGCCGCGTTCGGCAAGCCGTAAGCCATGCGCACGTAGCTGTGGGGCGGACCTTCGCAACGTCCCACTCGCGAGGGCCAGAGGCACTCTTGAGACGCGGCTCGGTTGAGCCCCGGTATGTCGATGCAGACGCACAGCCCACCATCCTCGCTTGGATGGGGGGCCACAGCGGGTAGGCGGCGGCTGCCTCTCATGACCCTTGACTCCTGTAACTCCCGAATGGCCTTGCTGACGAACTCCTGAGGGTTTGGCCCTCCTTGCTTTGCTCCTTCTTGAGGGAAACGTGCTTCGAAGCACGCCTCCACGTGGTGCCCAAGCGCCTCCCTCGTGACCTTGGCGAGCTCGGCGGCCCTCCAGGGAGAGCCCCTGAGCCCTTCCTGAGGAGGGCGCCAGGCGCGCTTCCCTATGCAATGGAAGGAGGCTCCCCCTGGGCAGGCGCGGGCCCTGAGGGGCCTGCCTCCTGAGGGGTCGGGCCGGTCGATGTCTTCTTCTTCTTGGGTGCAGCCTCGGTAAGCCTCCTTCTTCCGCGGTCTGGATCTTCCAGTGATGCGGCCTGAAAGGCTCGCTCCAGGGAGCATACTGTGTCTCTCTCTTCGCAGGGCACCGTGATGACCCCGCCGCTTCCTGGCATCTTGAGGACGTTGTAGCCATGGTGGGTCACGGCCATGAACTTGGCCAGCGTCGGGTACCCGAGGATGGTGTTGTACGGCAGGCGAATGTGGGCGACATCGAAGTCGATGAGCTCGATGCGGTAGTTGTCGCGTGCCTCGAAGGTGACAGGAAGGCGGACCTGCCCGATCGGGACCGTGGAGCCGTCGATGACTCTGGAGAAGGGCTTGGTTGGCTAAAGCTGACTGTAGGGCACTTGAAGATTGTTGAACGTTTCCACGGACAGGACATTGAGCTCTGCCCCGCCGTCGATGAGGGTCTTGGTGACTAGCACGTTGCTGATGATTGGGGAACAAAGCATCGGGAGGACTCCGGCTGTGGCCGCGCACTTGAGCTGATCCACTGAGCTGAACGTGATGGCGCATGCTGACCACCTGAGAGGGTGCGTGGTCTCGAGCTTGGGGAGGACTGCATTCACTTCGCGGGCGAACTGCTTGAAGATGCGCTGAGAGGCTGGGGCTTGAGCTCCGCCCAGGATGCAGGCGATCGCGCGTGGTTCCTGGAAGCCCCCAGCCCCCTCGTCCTGATGACGGTCTTCTTTCTTCTTGGCTGCGGCGGCAGCGGAGGGAGGACTGCGTTCCCTTGCGGGCGATCCTCGCGAGGCTGATCCCTCCAGCCTCACTCGTGAGGCAGGTCCTGCTAGTGATCCTCGCGAGGCTGTTCGCGCCACCCTTGGCGCGGGCCGCGGTCTTCCCATCGTCCTGCATTCCTTCCTCCTCCTCGGCCGTAGCCCCGGTCGCTGCGGTCGGGACGTTTGCCGACCCTTCCTTCACGCACGGCCTGGAGCTCTTGGCATTCTTTGGTGTTGTGGGTGTGGAGGTCGTGGTACACGCAGTACCGACTGCCCTTGGAGGGTTCGGGCTGATCTCTGCCCCGCTTGGTGTCTGGCTCGGCCGCGAGTATGGAAGCTCCCTTGCGCTTCACGTCCTTGGCCTTGGGCTTCTTCTCTTCGGGGTCCGTGGTAGGCAGCTCGAGGAGGGAGAGGCGCCCCTCCTCAGCCCTGGCGCACTTGGTCGCCAAGTTGAATAGCTCCAAGGAGGTGCACAGGTCTTCATGCATCGCCAGCTCCTCCTTCATCTTGACGTCGCGCACACCGTCGGAGAAGGCAGAGATGATGGCCTCCTCCGTCACCTTGGGGATCTTCAAGCGCGCGTTGTTCAAGCACTGGATGTACTTCTGCAGGGTTTCCCCTGGTTGCTGCTTGATACGGCGCATGTCGCTCACAGCAGGTGGCCGGTCGCGAGTACCCTGGAACTTGGCGATGAAGCGGGTGCGCATCTCGTCCTAGGAGGAGATCGTGCCTGGGGCCAGATTCAGGAGCCAGGTGCGGGCTCCGTCCTTGAGCGCCATGGGAAACCAGTTCGCCATGACCTCTTTGTCTCCGTTGGCAGCCTCGATGCCCAACTCGTAGAGTTGGAGGAACTCTGCAGGGTCAGCCGTGCCGTCGTAGCGAGGAGGCAGGTCTGGCTTGAACTTGCCGGGCCACGCGACGCTGCGCAGCTCGGGGGTGAAGGCGCGGCAGCCTGCCGTGGCCACAGGGGGCCTTGAGCGACGGAGAGCTTGGTCCTGCGGGTCCCCATGCGCTGTGGCTGGGGGCAGCGCAGGGTCTTGACGTGCTGGAGCAGGGAGCGCTCGAGCAGCTTCTCGAGGGCGAGGGACTTCTTGGCAGCTCTGCTCCTGCCGCGCTGGCGCCTGACGGAGCGGGTTCCGCCCAGGGGCCGCGCGCCTTGGGGCCAGGGCGCCTTCTTGAGGAGGAGGCGGCTGAGGCGCCCCAAGAGCTTCATTGCCAGCGCAGGGCGGGGTGCGATGCAGTGAGAAGGACGGCGCGGGGGCGCCTCCGGCGGCGCGGACGAGCTTGGTGACTCGGTCGAGCCATTCTTCGTAGACGTCGTTGATGGGGCGGTAACGCAGGAGCTCGTTTGCCGCGATGAGCGCAGCTCGGGCCTCCATGGGCGCGCGGGGCGCGCGTGACGAAGAACCAGTGGGGGTGAGCGAGGGCGTGGCAGTGCGGCCGTCCCGCCTCGTGGATGGATGCTGGGACGATGCTTGTTGTTCGTTCCCTGCCGGGCCGGTGGCGGCGTTGACGGCAGGTGACGGGGAACGACGAGGGCGCCCGCCGACGGGATCCGTCTGGGCGACACGGGAAGCAAGGGCGGCTCGACGCTAGGCGCGAGCCCGTCGAGCGTCAGACATGGATGCGATGGTCGGAGAAGAACGAGACACGGAAGGCAAATTCCGGCGCACCCCTACCTGGCGCGCCAAATGTCGGATTTCGGGTTCCGGCAGACCCTTGAGGTTCGAACACTGGGGAGCGCACGGAGATTCAACCCTCTACCGGCTCGCTCCTCACCGAATCGCTAGGATCTAAACTACCAAACAGAACAGCACAAGAGACACAAGATTTATACTGGTTCAGGCCACCATTGTGGTGTAATACCCTACTCCAGTGTGTGGTGTGGTGGATTGCCTCATGGGCGGATGATGAACAATACAAGGCAGAACAGCCTCGCGAGGGTCTGTTCTTGGCTGGTGCGACGAACTTCTGGGAGGAGTTCAGTCGCTTCTCTCTCTCTCTATGTATTTCTATCCTTGTTCTCTCGATGCCCTACCCTGTGGGTGGCTAGTCCTATTTATAGGCGGAGGCCCTGGGCCTCTTCCCAAATATTGAGCGGGAAGGGCGCCAACAATTGGCCATTTTGTAGGTGAACAGCGGGTACACTTATCCTGACTAAAGTTGGTCCTCGCCTGTCAAAGGCTCTGGTTGTGATGCCGGCTTGGGCTCCAGAATGACTTCCTTCCGGCCGTTGGGCTAGTCTTGGTCTTGTTGCACCAAAATGGACGCCTTTGCTTGATGCTCTCGCCTGCGCTTGCTCCCTTTGCACCAAAGAGGAAAGGAGGAGACTGCGTGGGCTGGCGCCCGACTGGCGCCCTTGGTCGTCATGGCTTGCGTCATGGGCACCTCGCGAGGTACCCCGCCTTGAACTCTCTGCCTCCTCGTGAGCCAGCCTGACGAGGCCATGCCTGAGGAAGCTCCTTGTCATCCGCCCCGCGAGGCTTGGCCCCTCGCGAGGGTCTTGAGCTCGTGTTGATGAAGATGGGCTGTGCTGGGCCTCCTTTGAGCCACACCGCAGGCCGCAGGCAGGCAAGTCTGGAGACCCCCGTTCCCAGAACGCCGACATAGTATAATTTGGGTCGGTCGATTTGTGAAAGAAGTTCGACGGAGCGAAGGAAGAAGACGGTAGAAGTGGTGGAAGAAGCCCTTCTAGCCATCCATGTTGCATCAAACGGCTCACATGAATCGACTGACCCAAATTGCTCCTTCAGATTGCAGGATCCACGTGGCATTCAAGGTCTCGAAGGTAGATTCCGCGTCCGCACCCGGTTTGCAGGCTCGACGCGCGCGCGACCGGCTTCCGCCGTGATAGCCACCATGCACGCCTCCTCCGCACAGGCGGAGACGACAATGACACGCTAGTTCCTCCTCGCCGGCGTGCTGGAGCATGCGCTTGTCCTCCTCTTCATATGCTGCGTGCATAGACGCGGCTCCACCAGCTGCTCGCGTGCTTGGGAGCGCGGCGGCATGGCGAGGAGGGACTGCAGACGACGTGAGCGGGCGAGCCTTCGGCTTCATGGCACAGGGATGGAAGCGACACGGCGGTGATGGGCGAGAAATTGTTGGCCAGAGCAGGCCGGCGCCGGCATGCGCAACGGCGGCGGCGGCATATTGATGAGTGCGCGTATGGGAGCTTACTTTCGTTTTATATGAGGTTGGTCAAACTTAAAAGAAAACCATACTGGTACACGTAAACATTAGACTTAGGCAGCGCTTTTATTAATTATTATTTTTGAAGTTAGTACCACAGCCACGATACGGAATCCTGTGCAAGCGCGTGAACCACGGCCGCGCGGTCGATCGAACGGTGCGTCGCCGTGTCACGCTCGAAGGACATCCACCGAACCTTTTTGTGTGTGTGAAAACAATCCTCGAATATTACTCAACTTTTTTTCCTGGGAAAGTTCTTGACACTGCAATATTTCCATATATTTGAATTTAGCTCCAGTTTGTGTTTATTTGGATTTGGACGTTTTAGGTGCGCCCTAGTTTTTTTTAATACTTATTTTGTGTGTGTGACTGTGAGAGAACGTGTGTATGTGTCCATATGTGTGTTGTGGCGGAAGGGCAATGTGGAGACGGTGTGCGTGTGATACAGACGTAGAGAGGTGTGAATGTGCAAATGATCATGCATGAGTGAGACATAGACAGATGCCGATACGTTGTGTATACATGAGAGAACGGTCTTCTAGTTTACTTGTGTGTGTGTGTGTCTGTGTGTGTGTGTGTGTATGTGTGTGTGTGAGAGAGAGAGAGAGAGAGACAGAGAGAGAGGAGCATCCGTAACACAACAACCATCTCTCTCGATTTGTCCGTCCCTCGCACGATCGCATGCAACATATGCATCAACGCGCACATTTTGACACCCTCACTCGGCCCCTGCCCACCTCAAGGCCCGCACAATCTCTTCGTGAATACCCATTTCTCTCCTTAGGTTTGTTTTCGCTCAATATCTGACACACACACACACGCGCGCGCGCGCAGCACAACACACACACACACACACACAAGCACACAATTCATCCCCATCCAAGGTTATACGACGACCACTCTCGCTTGTGCTTCTTTGCACCCCAACATGCACAACACCTCAATCTTCAAAGAGGGCATCGAGCAGATCGAAGACGGCGACCACACCGCGCTAGAGAATGCGGGGTCATTTGGAAGCAGGGTGATGTGACGACGGCTGACTGACTCCTCCCCCCACCCTCTCTCTCTCTCTTGCACAAAATTACCAATCCCTCTCTCCCCCACACAAAATTGTCAATCCCTCAACCCATGAGATCTTTCCCTCTTGTCCATCTTTTTCCAGCTCTCTCATCAAACATGTTGTCTCTTCTCCTTCCACGTATACAGAATCATGTATATTACATGTCTCCATCTTTCTCACAGACCTAACTTCTTCCTCTCTCTTTATCTTTCTCTCTCTCTCTCTCTCTATCTCGTTAGGTTTGTCTCCTACTCTCTCGTGAACATACATACAATCTTTCCCGCCCTATCTGCTCCATCTTCAAAAGCTCTCCCTGCACGTTTCATTCACACAATGGGATATGTCAAAATGTTGCTTCTATAATGGCTGATGTAGAGTTTTGGTTGTTTTTGTTGCATCCTACAAAGTAATAACTATGAAATGCATTTAGATTCTCATTTGACTGGGATTATGTGAGTTTGAGCATGTTGTGAAGTACTATAGACCTTGTATACATCTTGGGATTCGACAATGATTGTAACTATTGAATTGTATAGACCATTACATTCGAAGTCAATAGCCTAATATATTTATTTCACAATTTCAAAAAATGATTAGCTCACTACAAACTAAGAAAACAAATGTGTACTCCCTCCGTTTTTATTTTAGTCCGCGTATTAGCATTGGTCAAAGTCAAGTTTTGTAAACTCTCAGAAAGCTTATAACAAAAAATATTAACATATACAATAACAAATAAATACCATTAGATTTAGTATTGGATGTACTTCCACATCATACATATTTGTTATGGTAAATGTTTATATTTTTATATAAACATGGTCAAACTTTAGGAAGTTTGACTTCGGTCAAACCTAATATGCAAAGTTTACTACTACTCGCGGGTTGCTTAGCCGAATCACTCAACACGCCACACGGGGAGTCCAGTGTCACAAAATTTTGAGGTTGGCGGGAAAATCTCCCACGACCCTGATTCGAGCAGTGGGAAGTTACCATCATAGCCTTCAGAACAGGCCTACGGACGATGCTTGCTAGGGGGCTGTTTTCATAACTTCAGGTTCACCCTACCCAGGCAGCCCCACCCCGACACCTAGAGTAGTACACCTAAATACTCCTCATTTTCTATCCCCACCGCAAAATAGACTTCTCCACGGCACCGCAGCCTTCGTGATCCTCCCCTTTACATCGGCGCACTCGTCCACCGCAGTGCATCTGCCTCATTGATGACCTCGTACGCCGCACTGGAGCCGGTCCACCGTCGTCATCGTAGACGGAGCCTCTTCCCCGGCATCGTCTTCCACTGTCTCGGATCTGCTTCCCGAAGCCGACGCCAAGCGCAGAAGTACCACCGTCATGGACAATGAACTGACTCCCGTTGCCGACCATGACTCACAGAGGCTGCCGCGACCATCGTTCTCCTCCTCGATTGGTAATGTGTGTATTGAATCACTTAGCAGTACATGTGCAGCTTATCAAAACTCCTGTCTGTGATTGTCGTCAGCGTTTTTAGATAAGAAGGAAATGGTGAAACCTGAATGTAATAGGCTGTAGGCCTCTAACTTTTTGCTTCGTTTGTTTCTTGCTCTTTCAGAACATGCGTCTTGAGGCATGCTTGGTTGTTGGATACTATTTTGGTTTCATTATTTTTAATGGAACCGAGGGGCTTAAACTCCCCTGATGATCTAAAAAAATGTGCAGTTCCAATTTTGTTCATACCTACCCTTCAATTTTCTTGGGTTCTATTGTTCCCGTAAAAGTAATTGGTTATAGCCTCCATTGTCCAACAGAATATCAGCTTGTAATTGTGCGTCGCTCCTGTATCGCATTGTGCTTGGGTAGGTTTTTCATCTGCAACCAGTAGTGTGGCAAATGATGGAAAGGTTTTTAGAACTAGCAAGATGCCCATGCGCTACATGCATCAAGATGCATTTGTATGAGTAGTTTATCTTGTGGGAGAAAAGGATGAACGAGGGAAGGCCTTATTTGCAAATCTGGAGAGGGGTATGGGTATATTTTTTTATCTAACTATGTTGAGAACTATCCTCTACTCTCTAGTATCTACTTCTCGATCTCAGCACTATAAACGCTTTTTTAAAGCGCCACCCGTTGCGATTCTGTTGGAGATGCTCTAACATGGCAGACGAGTGATTTAATGTTGCCCACAAGATGTGCGAGTATTACTAGTAGTATTTTTCTTGCCATGTTGAGATTTTAAAACCACGAGTGTGAACATGCAGAGGAGCAATGAAGACCAAACACGGGATATTCGGGACATCTTCAAGGAGCATGGCAACTTAAAGAGGAGCTGCACCGAACCTGTAAAACGAGCTTTGGTAAGTAACACCCTTTCAATTACTTTCTTTTAGCCTCGTGTTCTTGGATGTGTATATGTGTAATAAGAAGAATCTTAATCGTCCTAATGCTTTCGTTTTTAACTTGATGTAGGAAGTGGGTGTTCTCACCTTGTAGTCTGTTTTTATATTTCTTTTCATTTTCAATTCACTTCTCCGAGTTCTGTTTATCTGGCTTCTACTAAATGGATCTAGGTTTCTCTGAGTATTGATCTAAAAAAGAAGTAACTTCATGTCAGGATGCAGTTCCTGCGAGGAGGGAAGTATGGTCAACCTCGATATCATGTTTCCAAAATGAGGCTGGATTACACACAAGGTGCCAGTTCCCTAATGATGCTGGATTAGACACAAGGTGCAAATTCCCAGATGATGCTGGATTACACACAAGCCAGGTGGAGTCGTCAGCTGTTCGTGTCCTCGTGGCATTAGTAAAGGCTGAAAGAAAGCGTGCAGCAGCCCTTGAGAATGTAGCTGAGTTCCTGAAGAAGCAAAAAGAGCAATCAGATGCTCTTTTCACCCAAGCCAAAGAAGAGATGGAAGAAGCCAGAAATAAGCTAGCAGAGGCAGAGCAGGCTAGGCGTCTCCTGCTATCTAAAACTGTTGTCAATACAAAATTTCCTTCATAATAGCTAGGTTCAAATGTTTATCCAGTCAGCATGCCTTTTGTGATGTCTGTGCATCTACTGATGTGGCACAAAATGTTTTTTTCGGTCATGTAATAACAGCAATTACTTTCCAAACAATAACAGACGAAGCATTGGACATGGTATAGTTCACGCGCAAGCCCGACATTCCAAGTTCAACTTCCACATCAAACTCATGTTCATAGATATCTGCACATTCATACATAATGTCCACAACCATGATTCACTTCAAAGCCAAAAAAAATGTGAGGAGAGTTATAAATAAAGAAAAACCTCTATTAGTTCCTGCTACCAGTGCAAGCACAACAAGTCAAGACCATGCGAAAATTAATTATATTTTAGTCATTTTTGTGTTCTAAAATGCCTGCCAGCTCGCGGAAGGACGTGTTGCCGGCACACGTGCGGATTCAATGAAGGCAGGCGGGATAGTCTTAAGCTGGTTGCACGCGGCGAGGAGGCGTGCTCAGCCGGGCCTGCAGCGAGTGCGGCCCTCTTGGCCGGGGCGCCGGTTCAATGCCTGCGCTATGAGAGGTCGCGTCCGTGTTAGAGCAATCACTCCCTCCAGTCCTTTTTTGTTTGGGTATAACAAAATCTTGTTTTCCATTCATATTTTACAAGTAAAATTCGTGGACAAACTTTGACCCAAAGTACGACGGGGACTAGTAAACTAGAATGGAGGTAGTAGTTTTTTTTAATCAAAGAAGGGTTTCCCCTTCCGATTACTGAAAACCAGCATCTAAATCTAAACCATAGTATTTGCCCTAGAACTACTAGGTTCAAAATCTCGTAACATAAACCCATACAACCATACGCCAAGGAGGTACGTAGTACTATGAATTCCATTTTCGCTCCATACCAATCGTTCTAAAACTACTTACTACTTATAACGTGCCATTGAAAATCGGAACTCTTAACCCCGCTAAAAAAACGATATTTTAAATGTGGCTACTCTTTCTGTGGAAACTGGCGAGCCACCACGCTCCAAGTCATTCACCTGTGGTCCCAACCATCAACTCCTACAAAGGTGCTCCACCACGTACCCGGTACCCGCGAATGCAGCAATCGTGCACCTAGGGTTTTAGGGTTTATTTGTTAACGTCGCCTTTACATAACACTCATGTGTGCGAGACAGCGAGAGGTCAACTGCGTGTGTGCGCCTCTTCTCTTCGTATATGTACTCCACCGTTTGTCTGGTGTCCAAAAAATTATAATAACTACTAGCAATGTGCCAATACGTTGCCACACGATCAAAGTAGATTAATACATATTCACCGATTTGATAGAAAAAAAGTCTAGTTTTGAAATACGTATATCACTAAAAATATGTTATGTTTCACTCAAAATATATTCGTTTGGCGGTTTTGATGAGATAAGGGAGGAATGTTGTTGGTTTCAAGATTCGAGAAGTGGTATATGTCTAATTTATACTCTTACTAGCAAGATGCCTGTGCGTTGCACGGAACATCAAGATCTTGTGGGAGAAAAGGATGAACGAGGGAAGGCCTTATCTGCAAATGTGGTGAAGAGTGTGGGTAAATTGTCATATTTTCCTTCCTATCCGTCAGATATAAATCGGACGACCTACATTGCAGGATGGCAGGCCCACCATCATCACCAACTCTATTTTGTATCCCTACTCTTATAAAAAGCATTGTCTGTGATGATCGTGTGCCTGCCATCCTGCAATATAGGTCATCCGATCTATATCTGAAGGATAGGAAGGAAACTATGGCAATTTTGCAAAAAGATACCCACACCCCTCTCCACATTTGCAAATAAGGTCTTCCCTCGTTCATCCTTTTCCCCCACAAGATAAACTACTCATACAAATGCATCTTGATGTTCCGTGCAACGCATGGGCATCTTGCTAGTTGTTGCAAAAAGCCCATATGTGTGTGAGAGAGAGGGAGAGTGGAGGACGACGGAGTGCATGTGTGACAAAGACACAAGTAGTGTGTGTGCGATAGGTATCAGCTTAAAATGAGGCGATAGTGTGTGTGTGCACAATCGAGAGGGTGTGTCTCAAGAAGGGAAGAAAAAGCTACATAGATACAAGGAGCGGGAGAGAGACATGTATGCGATGGTGGAAGCATGAGTGTGCGGGTGTATAAACCTATCTAGAGGCTAGCTAGTCGATAAATGTTTGTGAGAGAAATACGAGTCGGGGTGCGAAAGCAAGAGTTTTATGTGTGTGAGAGAGAGACGGTAGTCGGGAAGGGGGGTGGAAGCAAGAGTTGTGTGTGTGTGTCTGTGAGAGAGAGAGAGAGAGAGAGGAGATGGTAGTCGGGGTTGTCTGATCGGTGTCAGTCTGGGATGGAGACGAAAAGGAGACCGCAACAAATGTTGTGTCTACAGGAGAGAGAGAGTAATTTTAGTGGTATGAGTCATATGTAGAGACATATAGGGTGTGTGAGAGAATCCCATAGAGAGAAAGACAAAGTGAAAGACGAGTGGAGACTGTGTGTGTGGCGGTGAAAAAGAAAGCTTAGGTACCGAGTGATACCAGAGAACAGTAGAGATGTGAGAGATAATGTAAACCGTGTAATGTATAATGATAGGGAGAGTGTGACACTTCTCAAGGGAGATGTCGAGATACCATGTTTGCGAGGATAGGAGAAACATGAATTGAGCGTGTGGGTGAGCTGGAGAAAAGAGAGTGATAGCTACCTGGAGGAGCATGCATGCAAGAGAGATGGGCGTGAAAGGAGGAACAAAAAAGGGATTCAAATATTTGAATTCGAGATGATGATACATGTAATCCATACTCGAACCAAAATTGATCTATCAAACATGCATACTCATATGAATTCACGCACATCTATGTTATTTAATATGTAGATATTAGTGATCCATACATTTTAGTAGAACATAATTTGATTAAAAAAATTAATTCAACCTTAAGATTTCGAGATCGTTGTATTTGTAAATCATATTATACATATAAAGGAGCAGAATTCTTTGTTGTACTTTTGAAAGTATACATAAAAAATGATGTATATAAAATGTAATTCCAATTGAAAATGGATCCCGCCCGAAAAAAATAGTAGAATACAAACGGGATTCGAATTGAGTTGGCACGGTAAACATGCACTGTGCAAAATTTGAACGAAGTGGGGAAAGTCGCAGTAACCGCCCGAAACCAAAATCTGCGAGATGGAAATTACTACTGCCTATCCCTGCCACGCAAAGCCTATCTGCTGGATATCTATAGGTTTCGATGGGGTAGGTTTGTAATTTCACCCAAACATGACGTAACCGCCTCTCACCCGGATTCATACACGATGGGCGCCAAAACACAGTGTGCCCTCGGCCGAAATCGACTCCCTCCCCCATTCATATTCATACACAGTGGGCGCCAAAAACAAACTCTCGTCGGCAAATATTCGGTGTATGCGATATTACCATCCTATCCCCAATAGACTAATGTTGTTGTGATGTAGCAGAAATTTGAAACGGGGGCTAAGTTTGTAAATTTCCTCGCATTTGAGACAAGCGCGCCCTGAATACATGGTTCCCCCCCTTCCTCTCTACCTCCCTTTTTCCCATTCGTACTCCGTGGGTGCCAAAACACCCTCTCCACCCCACCCTCCTCCATCCACCGCCGTCCGCCACCCCATCCACCACCGTCCTCCTCCACCATGCCGGAGCTGATACCCCGACGCCTCCGTCCGTTACAAGAGATCGACCTCTCTCATCCATGCCTTCGGACCGGGATCCTTGCATCCCACCCTCTCGCTTCATCCCCGTCGTCGTCCACCTTGCCGGCGCCACTCCTACGGCCGTCTCGTCCACCGCGCCCTGCCGCCATCGTCTACCCTCCTAGATCTGCTTCCACGCCGCTGACAGCCATCGCTACCGCAGCACCGTCAAATTCTCAGTAGATGCGTACACGGCACCGCACCAGAGGCGGTACTCTTTTGTATCTGCTCAACTTATTTATCGCAGCAAGAAAATAGATCGCCACTGCTTTACTCTGATTTCTTGTCTTGGTTGCGAAGTTGCCTTTGTCCGGTTTGCACCTTCAGATCCGCCATGGCACGCTCAACACTATACTCCCAATGCTTATGGTTTTCCCCTTTTATATTCCACACTGGTTAAATCACAGTAGACTAAATTTCAAAATTGGGTCAGTCGATTTTTCAGAGCTCGCCGGAGTTCGCCGGTGCGATCCAAGGGGCTCGGTTGGTTGTGGGGCCTCGCCAAACGAAGAAAACTCGACGCGGGTGGGGTGGGGGTGGCGGAGGAACACAGGCGGTGGGGGCCGGTGGTCCGGCCGGCGGCCCGTGCGGTGTTCTATATGGGAAGAATCAGAGACGAGGAAGAAGAATGGTTAGGAGACATAGGATCTTCATCCAACCGCCTGAAATGGTCGAGAGAAAGCTGGGAGTTGCATTCTTAATGCGCTCTGGTTCATCATGTGTGGGCACTGTGCAACCAACATTTTATTATCCAAAATCTGCTTGCTCTTCTTTACCATGTTCCTCTTTTGTTCTTCTTTAATATGTACTCTCTCTGTTCCTAAATACAAGTCTTTGTATAGATTCCACCATGGACTACATATGGAGCAAAATGAGTGAATCTACACTCTAAAATGTATCTGGATACATCTGTATGTGATCCATAGTGGAAATCTCTACCAAGACTTATATTTTGGAATGGAGGGAGTATGCTAGTAGTACAGTATGTTCCTTGTACTGAAGATGAGCAAGGACATTTGCAGTGTAGAGGTCTATACGTCAGTTGTGATGGACACTTTGAGCCTCTTTGATTCGTAGGATCTTGTAAACATAGGAACAGGATTTGTAGTGGCCTGCCCACTTGAATCCTATAAGAATAGCAAGGAAATGCACGGAGCTGTGTCGCCTTTGAGAGTTATACTGATATTAATAGTACCGCACCTTCACTTGAAGAGAGCTGGTATCCGAAGCCTTTCTAGCCGTACCGGCAATACTAGCACATATATTCCAGCAAGTTCCACTTTGCTGATTTTACTCTGATGCTTAAGGTTTTCCCGTTATATCTACACTATGATCTGTGTAGTTGCTTTATGTCGCACTAGCAGCAGTCCACTCTTGAAGCTAAACACTGCAATGACTTACTCCCTCCGTCCGGGTTTATTGGGCCCGTAAGCATCCAGCATGCGTCCCTTAATGTAAGGCCCGTACCGAGCACGAGGCATTACATGCAACTTTTGTTTTCTAATTAAGTACGCTGTTGGAGTAAAACTAGGTGGCGTTACATGCAGCAGCCAGTGCATGCGTTGGCTTTTCCATCGGATTGGGCATGCAGCCAAGATTAGCACGCATAGCTGGCGGCCTTGATTACCGGCATTAAATAACATACGAAGTGGAACCGAACGCGCGACTATTACTGGCCATAGTTATCTACATCTCATCTTGACGTAAGGGTGCCTTGGTCGCAGCGTTTTGGTCGATGGGCCTAATAAACCCGGACGGAGGAAGTACAAAATTGGCACCAAGGCATTGAGTGCCATTCTGGATGCAATGAAACTCATACGCTCCCCACCTGTTGACTCTTGTTCAGAATATGATCCTAATGACTATTCTAACCTCGAGGAGTTAAAGGCAGATGGCATGTCATGTTCACCCATCAAGGTGTCTGTTCTAATTTGGCAATGTTTTATTGATTGCGGGTATCTTGCATATGTTGTCTTGCATTTCTTCTACTTTGTTGCACCGCCATCTGCTTAATTTACTCATCATATATGTCGAGATGCCATGCCCATCCATTATCAATACATATTCCATCTGTCATCATACCATGTTTTTCCACTCAAATGATGTTCATGTGCATCAGACATCAAAAAGGAAGACGGTGATTGCCGAACCTGAAGGAGCACCAGCAAAGTCCTTGAAAAACATGGTGGTGCCGGAGAAATCAGACAGCACCCCACTTATATTGGTTGTACAACCAGTGACACAGAACGTAGGACCGACTCCAGTAGACTGTACCCATACTTCACTGGCCACACCACTAGGCCCACCGCACAGGACCTGCACTCCAGCAAAAGGTATACCGATTTCATTTGCCATAGCACCAGCTGTACCACAGAAAAATCCCACTCCAGCAAAAAGTACAGCAAGTCCACCGGCCAAAGACCTATGCCAACTGCAGAGACGGCCAGTTCCTGCAGATTGGAACCCCATTCCATTTATTACCAGTTTAAAAGACAATGCTTTGAATGTTGTTAGGGACTATGTGCATATATTCCCATCATGGGAAGATTATTGTGAGGACAAACACCATTTTCACATCTTCCTGTCCAACTTACGTGTAAGTGCTATTATTCATGGTTATTATTTTCCTGTTTTCTGCTGATTGAACACATCAATGATTTACATTACATTGTTGTAACTAGGCGAGGGTCAATCTGGATAGTCATGACGAGCAAAGCTTGCTTGTGCTTTTCAAGGAAGCATTGCAGCAGTATCGGTGTTACCTAAGGAAATCACACTTTGGTGGCAAATCTATAAACGAATTTCCGGTGAAGTCTCCTGTGCTAAATTTAGAAGACATTGAATGCAAAAACCTTGTTATGCACTGGTCTAGTTCCCAGGATGAGGTACTGTCTATGAAATCACATGACAATTTGAACTTCTACTTTTCCACATGCGCCTTACAGATCTTGTTTGCAGGAAATCTGCTCAAAGAAGAATTCCGGTTTGAAAAGAACGACAGGATATCGCAAATATGTTGCCCGCTGCTTTGCTCTTATTAGTACCTGTTGTCCTGTATCACTGTACTTGCATACATACCTGGTTCATTATGTGACAGCAGTATGCATGATAGCTTGCTTATCAATTGTTCGCTCCAAATTATCTAATTTGTATGAGTGGTTACATTAGTGTAGAATATATCCAATGCCAATGTTTTTCTAGCTCTGCATTGTTCTTGTAAGTACATGCTGTCCTTTATCAGTGTACTTATAATGATAGGTAGTTGTTCATGTACCATCACTCTACAGCTTATTTTCCTTTGCCCTCCATTTTCTACACATCAGATCTATATTTACTCTTACCATAAGGTTGGTACTGAAGAAGTTTAGTTGTGCATTGCTCTTGGATGTACCTTTTGTCTGTATCGCTACACTTACATCTATAGCTACTTGGTTATGTAGCCTCACTCTTCATCTTATCTTAAATATTCTCCATTTTTTGTATATTATCACATCTATATTTACTCTTAACAAAATGTAGAATAAAGGCAATGCTTATGAAGAAGATTATGTGGTAAACTTCTTGAACTGCCCCCCCCCCCATCAGCATGGACAAGGCCTTTATAGAGCCTGTCTTCACCAATAATGTAAGTTTGTCCATCTCAAGCCTTGTCAGGACCCCGACTCAATGCCACATCGATCTAGCATGTAACACCTCATATCACTTTGCGGCCTCACGCACGGTATCCCCACAGGTGTCGCCTTACCTTTGCCCGGGACCGTTTGCGCCTTTTGGCACACGTATATGATGGTGTCGCTAGCATCCATATGACAAGGAGCCCGGGCTGACATGGCTAGTCGTAAACCCAAAGTGGCACTAACTTGCAGGGACAGGCATCCATGACCCAGCATCGAACGTGTCGGTCATCAGCGAGTGAATCCAGGCTGTAGCACTGGGCTAACAGGACTCCGGTATTCATCGCGTGACATTTCCCCGAAGGGACAGACACAGGAACGAAGAAGGACACATGCCGGCCAGCCTAAGTGTTTCGGAGCAGTAGCACGCTACCATGGCTCAGTGGAAGCACTAGGAGACATTTCCCGGTAAGAGAGACTACTAAGGATAAACAACTAGATAGTCAGATCCACACATAGCAATACACATTACACGTACTCATAACATGCAAGTATGTGTTGTACAACATGGCATCACAGCATAAATTAACAACTCATATAGATAAGGCTTAAAGAGTCAACATAGCATTTATTGCAAACAGGGGTCATAGGACCCATCATACAGAGCATACAAGCAACAAGCGGAAGCATTACATGTCTGAGTACAGACATCTACAAATGAAAAAGGCTGAAGAGCCTGACTATCTACAACATCCAATCAAGATCGTAGCTGAGGTACAAGCTACTCGTCGAAGTCCACGAGAACACTAGTAAGACCGAAGGCTTCGCTGCAAAAACATAAATAAAGCAACATGAGTACAAAGGTACTCATCAAGACTTACATCAGATCCTACCATACATGCATTTGTATCAAGAGGGTAATGTGGGGTTTAGTTGCAGCAAGCCAGCTTTGACTCTGTGGCTATCCTGTTCTACGACTACAAGAAACTCTTGAGGTGAGACAACGTACACGAGTCCACTAATCACCGCACAATACACTACTATGGATTCATCCCTGTCTCCCTATGAGAAGGCCATCCATAGCACTCACACTTTGTCTTGAGAATTTTAGAGTATCCACTTCAAGTTGTCTATGTACCATGTAAGCATCCAAGAAGTCCATAACCGTGGACTCGGCTATTTGAATAGATCATGTTAACCCTGCAGGGGTGTACTTCTTCACACACGCTCTCGCCACTTACCGCCATGTACACATCATGTATCTCGGCAACCTTCAAGCGGAAGCCTGGCGAGGGTGTCGGCCACGACCTGACTAACCACACAAGACTCTAGTCCAAGTTTATCGCCTATTCGGGTTCCATCCGCAAGGAGATCCGGCCGGGGTTTCGCTCACGGCCCCAAACGATGTGTGCAGGGTTCTCGAGCCCACCATCCGGGTGCCACTCGGTACACCAGGCCACGTGTGCCTAGTCTGTCCCAAGCCCACCCTGCCGGGTGCCACTTGGTAGAAAAATAGCACTACCTACAAACACTAGAAACTAGTTGCGACTCCTGGACAGAGACCAAGTTGGTTAATAAGTCGAGAGAGTCAATTAAGGATCCCAATGTGTGGTAGTATCGAGTCATTGGACAACATACATAGAACTCAGTGCTTAAGGACGATTCCAGTGAGACAACCCACCATGTACTCCTACATGTCCTCTCACCGCTACCTTTACCAAATCGTGTTCACACACTTAACTCTCAGCATCAGAACATATCGTAACACTCCAATTCATTCCCAATGAATCAGACCTGACACACTCTAAGCAATAGCAGGCATAGCATGGTAGGAACACAACATGGCTCAATCAACTCCTACACATGCTAGTGGGTTTCAACTATTTACTGTGGCAATGACAGGTCATGCAGAGGAATGGGTTCAACTACCGCAGCACAAATTAGCAGATGAATCGTTGTTGTCCTAATGCAATAACTGAGAGCAGGAACGAGAGAGTAGGATTGTATCAGAATGAACAAGGGGGTTTGCTTGCCTGGTAGATCAATAAGGGAGGCACTGCTTCACAGACAGGTACTCTGGAACGGTCTCCGGAGCAGGACCTATCAAGAAGGAACAGTGCCAACAATCAAAACACAAGCATATGCAACAAAATGATGCATGATCATGGCATGAATATGTGATGCTAATTGTGCTAATGCAGCAAGCATTATATTTGGATGAAGTCCATTTGAACCAAAGGTTCAAATGCATCTCCAAAATAAGTTCTTTATATAAGCCATTATAGTGTTTCACTTATACAGCATGTATAAGTTGGTTTGTCATGCATGAAACTAGTAAAGATGGATAGATTACATTTTTCTGATAATTTTTCATATATAATTTATTTCAATCTGAGCTACGGTTGAATTGATATGAATTTTTGAAGCTTAAATCATTTTCTAGAATTTCCTGATTTAATTTAAATCCAGAAAATGGATAACTGCATCAGCATGACGATAGCATGACGTCAGCAGGTCAACCGGGGCTGACCAGGGTCAAACCTGACGTGTGGGGTCCACACGTCAGTGCCATAGTTAGTTAATAGAGTTAATTAGTTGCTAAACTAATCCTAAACTAAAAAATTAGCAGGGCCGGGCCCCACATGTCAGCGTCACAAGGGGGCTTAGTTAGCGGGGGTTGACCCGGTCAATCCCGCCGGCGTCTAGCCGGCGGCGAGGTCGAACGCGGCGGAGGGCTCGGGATCATCGCCCCGGCGACCATTTGGGCGGTGGAGACCACGGGCGAGGAGCCAGCACTCGTCCGCACCGATTGGAGCAAGTGGGAGAGGCAGGGGCGACCGGAGCTCGCCGGAGCGAAGCTCGGGGCGGCGGCCAGAGTTTGGCTTTGAGCGGGAACGGGCTGCAGGGCACGGGGAGGCCACCCGAGGGGCTCTGCGGCACCCTCGTGGCACCGGGAGCATGATGGGGTGCTCGGTTTGGGCGGAGGCGGGCCGAGACGACGACGGCGACATGGACGGCGGCGAGAGGCTTCGGCTGTGGTGGCGAGGAGGGCTACGGCGTGCGGGCAGCTAAATGGAGAGAGGGGAACGGTGGCGGAGCTCACCGCGGGCTCGACGGGCTTGATGGCGAGCTCGGGGACACACTGGAGACGGCGGGGCGGCGATGGGGATCCACGGTGGCCGGAGGTGAAGAAGGCGACGGTGACGGCTCCACGGGGCGTCCGGCGAGGCACGGCTTGGCGGAGAGGTGGTGGACGACGTGGCGGAGCTTCCGGACTCGAAGAGAGGGCGAGGGGGAGGTGGTGGCCGCGGCAACGGCGTGCGGCAGCGACGGCAGCGTTCGGCCGTGAGAGAGAGATGTCCATGGGAGGAGGGAGAGCGAGAGAGAGTGGAAGAGGACCGGGGCGGCGCGTGGCGACGTTAAGGGCATCTAGAGGAGGAGGGGAGAGGGCAGGCAGGCAGGGAGGGAGGAGGTGGCCGGGCGCGTGGCCGCGGCCGGCTGTGGCGCGGGCACGCAGCTGCTTGGCGAGGGGGAGAAGACGACAGAGCAGGAGGCGGGCTGGGCCGCCTGCTGGCTGGGCCGGCCTGCTAGGCCGCTGGGCTGCACAGGCTGCACGTAAGTCCAGGTAGGGTTTCCCCTTTTGTTTCTTTTTCTATTTTTCTGACATTTGTTTTGATTTAATAAAAATACTAAATCATTTTATTTTCTTATGCCAATTTTTATAGAAGCTAGTTATATTATTCCAGAGCTCCTTTATAAATGGCATAATTTTTGGACAATATTTTATATATATAACAATATATATCCAAAGCAAATAATTACTGCCTGAATTCCAGATGCCCAAAATAAATACTTATGAGGTCCTAAAAATATTGGTTTGATTTTTATCTCTGTCCAATATTTTCAGAGAGCAACATGAGCATTTTCTTGGACCTTTTTGGAGCAATTTTTTTATCTGGGTCATTTCCAAAATGATTCTGAGGGTTTCACAAATCCCCATTTCAAATTTAAATGGAATTTAAACATGATGCACACATGACTAGCTAGTCTAGGTCATACTAGAGCTAGGGATGTGACAAGCCTTCAAACTTTGTTGTATATATTTGGTTAGGCATGACTGCAACCGCTGTTTATTTTTGGTGTTTGCATCAAATTGCATGTTTAAAGTTTATTATGTAGTTCATAAACAAAAGTTTGTCCTTTCTCAACTTAAGTTTTCAGTTGTACAACCAAGTTCCTTATTCATACCATGTAAATTAAACTATACAAAGCAAGTGATCTTCTTTTGCACTGCATGTATGCTTATGTTCTTCATCCGTAATCCAGTGGTGTGGTGAACCTACCCACTATAGCACAATGTCATATTCTGCAATGTCTTAACTATGAACAATGTCATATCATTCTACTACTCCCTCTGTCCGAAAATACTTGTCATTGAAATGGATGTATCTAGATGTATTTTAGTTCTAGACACATACATTTTGATGACAAGTAATTTCGGATGGAGGGAGTATTATTTAAACCATCTCTTTATTTGCCAATCTGAAATGGGATAAATTGACAGCACACTAACCATTGATACTTATGAGTTCTTGATCTGTAATCCAGTGGTGTCGTGAAGCTGCCAACTCCTTCACAATGTCATTTCCTTCCATGTCTTGACCTGAACAATACCATATTGTGTTAATGCAATTTTAAACTATGTCACTTTATTCGTCGGTAAGAAATGTGATGAATTTTCAGCACTGATACCTTTATGTGCAAAACCTGTCATCTGTGTGCTTATTTATCTTTCAGAGTGAGGAAGATTTAAGTGTTGAACAAGCGCAGTCTCATCATCTTACTCAGCTGCTTGCGCTGCATCTCCCCAGCAGGTCTAACCTTTCTTGAACTCTATTGAAGTGCTGTCGGTTTTGTATATTATTTTCTCGGCGTGTTTATTTGCACTAGTGGCGATCTTTGATGCCCAGTGTATGTAATCTGCTGTCTGCTTGTGCTTTACTATCATAGTGGCGAACTTTGATGCCCAGTGGATGTAATATGCTGTAATTTCTTTATTGTATAGTCTAGGTTTTTTCTTATTCATGATGTTGCAGTTATTTTACTGTATATATATCCTGTCTTCGCAGTAAAGTGGCCAAACCGTAAAATTACGGTACATAATCGGGCCGTCATGCAATCACGATGTAGGTTAGGCCTGAAACATGCCGAAAAGCTAATGGGCCGGCAGCAGCCCGAAATGAACCTCGGCCCATGATTGTGCGAATCAAATCACGGGCTTTTAACAAGCCAAAATTGTCTCGGTCCTTGTTTGGCCCAATCAGATATCGGCTGCGAGCAGGCCGGATGCAAACCGGGCCGTAGTTAGGCCCAACTATATGACGGGCATTTAACAGGCCAAAATTAATATAGGGCCGAAATGTTAAACGGGTCCTTAAGAGGCCAAAACTAATGTCAGACCGAATTACTAAGTGGGCCTCTAGCAAGTGGGCCCAAAAGCATAGTGTCCAGTTGACGGGCCGAATCTGATATGGGCCATAATTGAGCCCATAGCCTCTTAAAGGGACGTACCTGATCTGGGTCGTAATTTGGCCGAGAACGTGGTACGCTTTTAACGGGCCGGATCTCATATGGGCCACTATTAGGCCTGGAACATGGCAGGCCATTAATGGACCGGATAAAATATGGGCCGGCATTTGGCCCAAAACATGGCAGCCAGTTAATGGGCCGGCCTACTAGGGTCCTCATATTCTTGTGGTCCTACAGCTAGGCCGGCCCATTAATGTCGGCGAA
Organism: Triticum aestivum; assembly: GCF_018294505.1. Lineage (NCBI taxonomy): Eukaryota > Viridiplantae > Streptophyta > Magnoliopsida > Poales > Poaceae > Triticum > Triticum aestivum. Next base: position 409,867,587 of record NC_057813.1, on the reverse strand, counting down.
ATCTCATGGGCCTTTAGCCGGGCCAGCCCATTATGATCCGCAAAAATCTTGTGGGCCTTTACCTAGGCCGGCCCATTATGGCCCGCAAAATCTTGAGGGCCGTTAGCTGGGCCAGCCCATTATGGTCCGCAAAATCTCGTGGGCCTTTAGCTGGGCCGGCCCATTATGGTCCGCAAAATCTTGTGGGCCTTTAGTTGGGCCGGCCCATTTAAACTTGATGGGCCGGTCCACGTGTCAACATATCATAGGCGCGTCTCGCCCATTGGATGAGTGACACCTGTGCCAGCGCGGATCTAACACGTGTCTCCTCCAGCCAATGATGATATTACACGTGGAAAATCCCCGTTGGTCAGGGCTGTTAACGGGTTATCGGATCAAAAACCCGACCCGGTAGCTTAACAGCGTTCCCTTACGGTGGATGCCATGTGTCGGTCACCCTTGACGAAAGCACTTCTGTGACGCGCTGTTTATCATCATGGAAGTGGACACTTTCGTGATGATAATTTTGGTAATGCCATGGAACACTTCTACGACAGCACAGGTATGACTATGTAACATCCCAAATTTTCAATTTGGAATGTTATACATAGATCATCATTGCATATCATACTTTGTTGCATTGTTGGCTCGATCCTAGAAATTCTACGCAACTCAAGGACCCACGGAGAGAGTTGGGAATTTCGTTATTTTCATAATTGAATTCTCTCAAATTTTGGAAATATGATCATTTGATTTTATTTATTTTATCTTCAATTATTTCTACTATCAAAATTTCAGAGAGGAAATAAAATGACTTTCCCAAAATAAAGAAATAATGAATATTTAATAAAAAAATCAAATAGGATTTTATTTTGGAGTTTTTCGCCTTTTTATTTGGATTTAGGAAAAATGCGTGTTTTTCAAAATTGCGTTTAGGCCCCAAATAAATGTTCATCTTGTCCGGCTTGATTTTAGAAGCCGGGGGAAATTTATTTCGGGATTTTTGGAGTCCGTTTAGTATTTCTTTCATTTGATTTTCTGCACGAAATTATTTAAAGAAAACGAACCGACCTACGGCCCGTACCCGAGCGGGACTCCGCCCGGGGGCAGCCTATATAAAGCGCCGCCCCGAGCCGCCAGCCCACCCCGCCAGCCCACCGCCGCCCAAACCCTAGCCCCGCGCCGCCTCGAGCCCCTCGTCGCGCCGCCGCCGCCTGAGGTTGCCTCGTAATCCGCGCCGTTTTTTTAGAAAAACCGATCGGTTTTTCCGTCGGTTTTCGCCGGTTTTTTTTAGTTTCCATTTTTTTTAGATCGGTTTTTTTTATTCGTTAAATAGCGAGCGTTCGCTCGTTCGTTCCTTTTAACGAACGTGTTCGTCGTTTTTCTTTTTCTCGGATTTAATCCGCGATTTTTCTGATCGCGATTTCTGATCCGATTTTCGTTTTAGTATAACTCTTCGCTCGTTTATCGGAATCAGGCGATTCAAGCGCCTGGAGTTTCGTTGAAACCCTCTTTCCGAATAACCAACTTAAACAAATTTTTGCTTCTGTAAAATTTGACTTAGATCCAGATTAGTAAAATGGAGCTATTTTCTTTCGCCGTATGACTTCCGTTGCTTCGTTTGTTTTGATTCTTTTTGCAAACCGGAGTTCTTAAGTTGAACTTTCTGGTTAGATCTTTTATTCGAGTTTTACCTGTGCATTAGATGAGTACTTATTGTATGCTTGTTTGTTTGTCTGCGATAGAATACCCGGAGTGCGCCGCCTGTTACTTTGAGTCTCTAGGTTTCGTGGATCATCAGCAAGGCAAGTAACACTTTGATCATACCTTTTCTACTACCCAATTTTTATGCATTAGATCAATCCTCAAACATTGCATGACTAGGATCTAATTAATATGTGGGTTGGGAAGTAGATGAGGTAGTACCTATTACCTGTTTTATTATTCAAACCTTTGGGAGTTACTTATGCGTTTGCTTATTATGCCATGCTATGCTAGTAGACGTGGATTGGGTGAGTGTATCCATGATAGATGTGAGTTTGTTAATTAATGGTTTATTTAAGGTGGAAACTTAAACACACATCTGGGTGGATTGAGGTACCTGGTTTCCAGGATTTGCTTGTTTTTCTTCGGACCGCCACCCAGGCTCAAAGGGATCATGAGATTATTCATGCTAGAAACTTCCGTGTGCAGCCACATGCTACTATGGGCTCTAGCATAGTTGATTAAGTCGTGCGAACTCTTACAATGGTAGACTAGCTGATGTAGGGGTTGTAGGTTGGTACGGTCTACCCGTTACTAAGGTGCAAGCGCTTCTGAAAGACTATGTCTCGGTCATCTGTTTCTCAAACACCATGTAGTGCGAGAAACCAAACGGAGGAGATCGAGTCATGTGGGGAAAAGTGCGTAAACCTCTGCAGAGTGTAACAAACTAATCATGGTTAGCCGTGTCCGTTATGGACGTTTTGAGTATCTAGTACTTGGATTATCATGTGAATCTCATCATGTTACTTTAATTAATATTGTTGGGTTGTTAATGAGTACTTTTAATTGGGATTGAGAATGCTGTCAACCATTCTCAATGTTTAACAACCACCATGATAGTCAAATAAATTTATTCCTTTGAAGTAGGGAAAAATTGGCTTTACGCAAAACTGTAACCATAGAGCTTTCCATCAGCCAAATATGCATGTAGTATAGCTTATTCCATCATATTTCTCTATGTGTTACATTGCCAGCATATTCCATGTGCTGACCCGTCTTCGGGCTGCAACGTTTCATGTTGCAGACTTTTCAGACGACGAGTAAGGTGCTTAGGTCGTGGTTCTATACTCAGTGATGCCGTTGGAGTTGCTGGACTCGCTTATTCTTCCAAGCCTTCCGCTGTTATCGTATTTAGATGGCCTTAAGCCATATTTATTTTAATAAGTTCTCTCTTGAGACTTTCGATGTAATAAGTGTGTGATTGCTACTCTGTTATAAATCCTCCAAGTACTATGTGGTGTCAGCATTACTGATCCAGGGATGACACTTGAGCACAGAGATCAGACTGTTTGAGGTCTGGTCGCTACAAAGATGGTATCAGAGCACACGCTGACTATAGGACACGGCCACTAAGCTAAAGCCCTAGATCACTACTCTTTCTTCTCATTTCTGACTCCTCATCTTTTCTATTCTTTAGGATGGCGGATGCAAGGAACAAGTTCACACAACCAGATGAAGACTCACCTTTTGGATATCACTTGAAGGAAGTCACTAGATACCTGAACATAGGAGTACCAAGCTTCATCGGGACCTTCAACGCCACTTTACCCGAAGAGGAGCGCTGGATGATTCAAGTCCACATTCCAGGGAGGACATTTGCACCAGTCATGGAGCCCATAGAGTTTTCCTTTGATGCACCAACATGGAGCCTAGGAAAGAGCATGGCAGCCCACATCACCATGGGACGAATTGGAGAAGTTTACCACAACAATCTCAAGAATACTATCTACCAGATTTGTGGGCGCTGAGATGAGCATTGGGAGATGATCAGCACCAGGAAGGACAAATCAATCGCAGCTTATATCCAAGAATTAAACCAACACATCCAACGCCAGGAGAATCAGATGTGCGCAGGCATGGAGGATTTGCAGAAGGCTATGACCAAGATCAAGGAGCTAGAAGAGGAACTCAAGGCTACACGTAAAGACTATATGGAAGAGATCGTCGCTCTAGTAAGACAGAACGGCGACCTTAAGGAGAAGATTGGAGTATTCATGGGAGATTCAGCACCCAGAGGAGAAGATGACGAACCCACTTGTTCGGATAATTATATCATCATCGACGACACCGACTCGGATCTGGGCGATAGTGATGATGACTATGTTGATGAAGCTGGAGCAGATATTATGGAGTCTTCATCGGAGCAGTTTTTCTAGTTGACCACCATAACAGTAGTAGAATTTTCCCCATTAAAAATTAGTTTTAGTCCAAGCACTTTTGTAATGATAGTTAGACCGTTGTATGCCCTTGTTTGAATTGATTGGAGTGATATTGTGTGCTTTTGTCTCATGTGCATATGGGTAGTGTTATCTCACTAGACCTCATTCTATTCTTAACTCTCGTCTCTTCTATAAAACCCTCAGATGCCCCCGAGACACGTTCTCGAATTTGTTTTCCCGCCAGAGATAACTCAGTTGATTCAGCAGCAGAATGCCTTGATTCAAACATTAGTACAAAACCAAGGCAACAACAACAACAACCCACCACCACCACCACATGTTGACCATTTGACTCATTTCTTAAGGCTGAATCCGCTGGTGTTTTCCAGTAGCACCGAGCCGATAGTAGCAGATGATTGGCTCCGTAAGATAGGGAGGGAGTTGATCACTGTAGGATGTACAGATGGGGAAAAGGTGAAGTTTGCCGCACATCAGCTCGAAGGACCTGCAGCAGCATGGTGGGAGAATTTTACAGCCACTTACCCTATAGATACTGTCACATGGGATCAGTTTCAGCAAGCTTTCCGTACTGCCCATGTTTCAGCAAGAGCTATGGCCATGAAGAAGCGTGAGTTTCGCAACTTACGCCAAGGAGGATGTACAGTTGGCCAGTATGTGGATGACTTCAGTAAGCTAGCACGTTATGCCCCAGATGACGTTGCTACGGATGCAGCTAAGCAGGAGAAGTTTCTAGAAGGACTGAATGATGAGCTGAGCATGCAATTGATGGTAGCCACCTTCAATAACTACCAGGAGTTAGTAGACCATGCACTTATGATTGAAGGGAAGCAGCAGCAGATTGACAATCGCAAGAGGAAGTATGGACAGGGGAAGAACAATTCTAGAGCTCAGCAGAAACTACGCTTTACCCCGAAGTCGGGAGGGCAATTTTAGCATACTCACGGAGGAGGCAGCTCGCACAATCATAATGGCACAAAGAATGGAAACAGGAATGGAGGAAGCAATGGACAAAACCGCACCAACCCATCAACACCATCCAAGGTAGACCTAAGCCATATCACTTGTTTTAAGTGCCGTAAGACTGGGCATTATGCAAATGAATGTCCAGAAGCCCAAAATGGTAACGGCAATGGAAGCTCAGGAAAGAAGCCGAACCCTTTCAACAGGGGACAGGTGAACCACGTTACCGTGGAGGAGGTAGAAGCTCAGCCAGACGCAGTGATAGGTAAGTTTTTGGTTAAGACATTTACTGCAGTTGTTCTTTTTGATACTGGTGCATCGCATTCATACATATCAAGGGGATTTGTGGATAAATATAAATTACCAACCCAAGCCCTTAGGTCACCCATGCTAGTAACCTCACCCGGAGCAGAATATATGGCTAGTATATGGTGTGATCGACTGCCATTAAGGATTGGACACTATGTGTTTCCCTCGGACCTAATAGTTCTGGAATCGCAAGGATTGGATGTGATATTAGGCATGGATTGGTCATCAAAGTACGGAGGGAATATAGATTGTGCCAGTAAGTCGATTTTGCTTACCACCCCTGAAGGAAGGAGAATCAAGTATGTATCGCGGCATTTGCCGAGGAGGGCACATGTAAATTCCTTATCAGGAGTTGTGCAGGAGGAAGTACCAGTGGTAAGGGATTATCCGGACGTGTTTCCGGAAGAGTTGCCAGGCATGTCGCCGGATAGAGACATTGAGTTTCTGATTGAACTACTTCCAGGCACTGGGCCAATATCTAAGAGACCGTATAGGATGCCAGCCCAAGATTTGGAGGAAATTAAGAAGCAGATTAAGGAGTTGCTGGACAAGGGTTTCATTCGCCCAAGTTCTTCGCCTTGGGGATCGCCAGTACTTCTAGTGGAGAAAAAGGATGGATCATTAAGAATGGTTGTTGATTATCGAGGATTGAATGAAGTGACCATTAAGAACAAGTACCCATTGCCAATGTTCAATGACTTGTTTGACCAATTGCAAGGAGCTAAGGTATTTTCCAAGATCGATTTGCAATCAGGATACCATCAGTTGAAGATTCGGGAGCAGGATATACCTAAGACGGCTTTTACCACCAGGTATGGGTTGTATGTGAAGGAAATATGCCCTAGAGGCAATAATAAAGTTATTATTTATTTCCTCATATCATGATAAATGTTTATTATTCATGCTAGAATTGTATTAACCGGAAACATGATACATGTGTGAATACATAGACAAACATATAGTCACTAGTATGCCTCTACTTGACTAGCTCATTAATCAAAGATGGTTGTGTTTCCTAACCATAGACATGTGTTGTCATTTGATTAATGGGATCACATCATTAGGAGAATGATGTGATTGACATGACCCATTCCGTTAGCCTAGCACTTGATCGTTTAGTATATTGCTATTGCTTTCTTCATGACTTATACATGTTCCTGTAACTATGAGATTATGCAACTCCCGTTTACCGGAGGAACACTTTGGGTACTACCAAACGTCACAACGTAACTGGGTGATTATAAAGGAGTACTACAGGTGTCTCCGAAGGTACATGTTGAGTTGGCGTATTTCGAGATTAGGTTTTGTCACTCCGATTGTCGGAGAGGTATCTCTGTGCCCTCTCGGTAATGCACATCACTATAAGCCTTGCAAGCAATGTGACCAATGAGTTGGTTACGGGATGATGCATTACGTAATGAGTAAAGAGACTTGCCGGTAACGAGATTGAACTAGGTATTGGATACCGACGAACGAATCTTGGGCAAGTAACATACCGATGACAAAGGGAACAACATATGTTGTTATGCGGTTTGACCGATAAAGATCTTCGTAGAATATGTAGGAACCAATATGGGCATCCAGGTTCCGCTATTGGTTATTGACCGAGAATGGTTCTAGGTCATGTCTACATAGTTCTCGAACCCGTAGGGTCCGCACGCTTAACGTTACGATGATAGTTTTATTATGAGTTTATAAGTTTTGATGTACCGAAGTTTGTTCGGAGTCCCGGATGTGATCACGGACATGACGAGGAGTCTCGAAATGGTCGAGACATAAAGATTGATATATTGGAAGCCTATGTTTGGACATCGGAAGTGTTCCGGGTGAAATCGGCATTTTACCGGAGTACCGGGGGGTTACCGGAACCCTCCCGGGGTTTATTGGGCCTACATGGGCCATAAGGGAGAAGAGGAGAGGAGGCAAGAGGTGGGCCGCGCCCCCTCCCCTCCCTAGTCCGAATAGGACAAGGAGAGGGGGCGGCGCCCCCCCTTTCCTTCCCCTCTTCCTCCTCCTTCCCCCCTTCTCCTACTCCAACTAGGAAAGAAGGGAGTCCTACTCCCGGTGGGAGTAGGACTCCCCCCTTGGCGAGCCCTCCTTGGCCGGCCGCCTTCTCCCCCCTGGCTCCTTTATATACGGGGGCGGGGGGCACCCTAGAACACAAAAGTTGATCTACGGATCGTTTGTTAGCCGTGTGCGGTGCCCCCCTCCACCATATTCCACTTCGGTCATATCGTCGTGGAGTTTAGGCGAAGCCCTGCGCCGGTAGAACATCATCATCGTCACCACGCCGTCGTGCTGACAGAACTCATCCCCGAAGCTTTGCTGGATCGGAGCCCGGGGATCGTCATCGAGTTGAACGTGTGCTGAACTCGGAGGTGCCATACGTTCGGTACTTGGATCGGTCGGATCGTGAAGACGTACGACTACATCAACCGCGTTGTCATAACGCTTCCGCTTACGGTCTACGAGGGTACGTGGACGAACACTCTCCCCTCTCGTTGCTATGCCATCACCATGATCTTGCGTGTGCGTAGGAATTTTTTTGAAATTACTACATTCCCCAACAGTATGAGTATACCGTTATGTCATTTGGTCTGACTAACGCCCCAGCCTATTTTATGAACATGATGAACAAGGTGTTTATGGAGTTTTTGGATAAGTTCGTCGTGGTATTCATTGACAATATTTTGGTCTACTCAAAGAATGAAGAAGAACATAAGGAGCACTTGCGTTTGGTACTCGAGAAGCTCAGAGAACATCAGCTATATGCCAAGTTCAGCAAGTGTGAGTTTTGGTTGAAGGAAGTTGGATTTCTCGGACATGTTATATCCGGAGAAGGTATAGTAGTAGACCCCACTAAAGTTGCCACTGTGACAAACTGGGAAGCACCAACAACAGTTGGAGAGATCCGGAGTTTCCTTGGACTCGCAGGATACTACCGGAGATTCATTGAGAATTTCTTGAGGATCGTGAAGCCTATGACAGAACTTTTGAAGAAGGACACCAAGTTCGTATGGACTGGGGAGTGTGAGGCTAGTTTCCAAGAGTTGAAGAAACGTTTGGTTACCTCACCAGTGTTAATTCTGCCAGATCAAGGCAAGGATTACGAAGTATATTGCGACGCTTCACGCCGAGGACTTGGAGCAGTGCTTATGCAGGAGGGAAGAGTTGTTTTGTATGCTTCACGACAGCTTAAGCCTCATGAGTTAAACTATGCTACTCATGATTTGGAGTTAGCAGCCGTAGTGCACGCACTGAAAACTTGGAGACATTTTCTTATTGGGAACCACTGTGAGGTGTACACGGATCACAAGAGTTTGAAGTACATCTTCACGCAGAAGGAGTTAAATCTCAGGCAGAGGAGATGGGTGGAGCTTATTAAAGATTATGATATGAGATTGCATTATCACCCCGGAAAGGCTAACATTGTAGCAGATGCGTTGAGCCGCAAGAGCCATGTCAACACCCTAATGACCGGAGGTTTACCAAAAGAATTAGCAGAGGAATTGTCACATCCCTAGTTCTGGTATGCACTAGGCTAGCCCTTCATGTGTGCATCATGTTTAAATTTCTCAGAAACTTGAAATGGGGATTGCTCAAACCCTAGCACCAGATCAAATCAACTAGGTTCAAATAGAAAATATTCTCAATGAACCAAAAATGATCTTCAGAAAAGTTCGTTATTTTTGGATTGGTCTAGAACCTCTCCCAAAAATGGTGCACATTTTTCTATGCCATTCTGGATTTTTGAATTAAATCATATAGTATTTGCATTTGGGCATTTAAATGCTATAAAATACTTTAAATGCTCAAATAATCCCAAACTGAAATGTTTACTGTAGGATATATTTCCAATAGTGGTCATGAGAAGTTGCATGATTTTTGGGATTGATCTAGTATTTTTAATAAAGCCACAAAGTTGCAGAAAAATAGAAAACAGTAATTAAAATAGGAAACAGAGAGAGAGAGGATACTACCTGGGCCGCTTACCTGTTCAGCCTGGCAGCCCAAGTGGCCGGCCCAGCCCACCACCGCTTTCCCTCCTGTCATCTTCCTCTTGCCAGTAGGAGCAGCTGCGTGCTCGCACGCGCGCGGCCGAGGAGGCCAGCTCCTCCCTGCCTGGCTACCTCCTCCTCCCCCGGGACGTCTACCGCAGCGCCAGGCCACCCCCTCGGACCCCTCTCACTCCTCCCCGAGGCCCCGCCCCTCTGCTCCCTCTCTCTCGCCCGAACCCGAGCGCAGCCATCACCGCCGACTAGAACCACCGCGGCCACAAGCCCTCCCTCACCTCGCCGACGTGTCCATGGCCTCCGCCTCGACGCCCTCGTCCTCCCCGTCGACTCACTCTACGTCGGATGCCTCAAAACGCCGTCACCGCCATCTTCTTCAACCTCGGTCCGCCGAGATCGCCATCGCCGCCCCGCTTGCTCCGGCCTCTCCCCGAGCTCGCCGTCTGCTCCAACCGACTCCCCGTGAGTTTCTGCCTATCCTTCCCCTCTCCGTTCACTCTGCCGCGCACCGTAGCGACCACACCGCACTCACCCGAATGTGCCGTCGCCCGCACTCGTCGCTGGTGATGCTCCGGTAACCATTTGGTCCCGGGCATGCGCCCAACGCGCTCCTCGCATCGTGTAGAGCCTCCGTGGCACCTCACCGCGCTCGTTTGCACACCGCAGCCCATCCCCACTTGCACCCGAGCTTTGGCCATCGCCAAGCTCGTCGCCGGCACCACTCCGGCCACTCTCCGGCCGCGCCACCACCACGGTTGGATGCGGACGAGCGTCCGCATCCCGTAGCTGTGCTCCGCGCACCAAACGGCGCTCCGTAGGCAAAACCCGCACCACCCCGCCGCGTCTGGCCTCGCCGGCGGCTAAACGCCGGCGAGTTTGACCCCATTTGACCATGTTCGACCCCGTGTGGGCCCAGGTTGACTTTTCCCCATGAGTCTATGACAGGTGGGGCCAGTCTGTTAATTAGGTTAGGATTAGTGTTATCTAAATATTAGTTAGACTAATGACCTGACACGCGGGACCCACAGGTTAGAGTTGACCTGGACCGTGCCTTTGACCTGATTACGTCACCCTCACGTCATGCTGACGCAATAATTCCTTTCTGGAATTTAAATAAATCTTAAATGATTTATTATTTTCAGAAAATGTCCAAAACTTCTAAAATTCATAGAAATTCAACCGTAACTCCAAATGAAATAAATTATATATGAAAAATTATCAGAAAAATTCAAGGAATCCATCTGTACCATTTTCATGCATGTTAGAAAAACTTATAGCTGCTGTTTAGGACAAATCATATAAATGGCATTTGAATTTCACATATGGGGTTTGGGTTTGAACTTAAGGTTCAAATCAACTTCATTTAAATTGTTGCTAGTTGCATTAGCTCAAACCACAGCATATTGCCATGTCATAGCATGCATCATATTGTGCATTGCATTGATCGTGTTTCTTATGTGTTTGCCGATGTTGTTCCCCCTCGGTAGACGCTGTACCGATGATGTGATCATTCACACTGATGAAGACTCAATGTTATCTTCAGAAGTGCCAGGCATGCAAAACCCCCTTGTTCATTCCGATACAATCCTACTCTCTCGCCCTGCTCTCCTTTACTGCATTAGGACAACAACGAGTCATTTGTTACTTGCTGTGGTAGCTGAACCCCTTTATCCTCTGCATGACCTATCATTGCCACAGTAAATAGATGAAACCCACTAGTATGAGTAGGAGTTGCTTGAGCCCTATTGTGCCTACTCATTCATGTTTGTTTGTCATGCCTGCTACTGCTTAGAGTTGAGTCAGGTCTGATTCATCGGGAATGAATCAGAGGTGTGTGAGCATGTCCTACTGTGTGTGAGCTAAGTGTGTGAACACGATTTGGTAAAAGGTATCGGTGAGAGGCCATGTAGGAGTACATGGTGGGTTGTCTCATTGAAGCCGTCCTTAGGAACTGAGTTCTGTGTTTGTGATCCATGATTCAGCTACTACCATCCATTGGGCCCTGAAATATGACCCCGCTCGACTTCTTATTCACCCTTGTCCTCTGTCCAGGAGTTGCAAGTAGTTTCTGGTGTTTGTAGTATGCTGGAGGCCGTGGACAGCGCTGACCGGAGGGGTGGGCTGTGATGCGGTAGGCACGTGGCCGGGTATACCGGGCGCCCGTTTGGTGTCACGGAACCCTGCTCACATCGTTTGGGGCTGTGAGCGAAACCCTGGCCGGATCTCCTCATGGATGGAACCCGAATAGGCGATAAACCTGGACTAGAGACTTGAATGTTTAGGTAGGTCGTGGTCTACACCCACGTCGGCTTTCGCTTGAAGTCTGCCGAGCACATGTCATGTGCAGACGCTAAGTGGTGGAAACATGTATGAAGAAGTACACCCCTGCAGGGTTAACATCATCTATTCGAATAGCTGTGTCCGCGGTAAAGGACTTCTGGGTTGCTTATAACAGTTCATAGACAAGTGAAAGTGGATACTCTAAAATGCGCAAGATAAGTGTGAGTGTTATGGATGGCGTTCTCGTAGGGAGATGGGAGGGGATCCATAGTGGTGTATTGGTTGGTGAATATGTGGACTCGTGTGCGCCACTTCAAAGAGTTACTTGCAGTCGTAGTTTCAGAATAGCCACCGAGTCAAAGCTGGCTTGCTGCAGTTAAACCCCACCATCCCTTTGTTGATAATGATGCATATGTAGTTAGTTCTGATGTAAGTCTTGCTGGGTATATTTGTACTCACGTTTTCCTATTTTATGTTTTTGCAGAGAGACTTCGGTCTCGCTAGTAGTTCCGCGTGGACTTCGACGTTTAGCTTGTTACCTCAGCTACGATCTTGTGCCCTTGGCAGGATCTAGTAGACAGTTAGGCTTCTCAGCCTTTTTCATTTGTAGATGTCTGTACTCACACATGTTTAGTTTCAGCTTGTGCTTTGACTTGTATGCTCTGAATGTTGGGTCATGAGACCCATGTTTGTAGTATCTCGCTCCTCGGAGCCTAATGAATAAATACTTGAGTCGTAGAGTCATGTTGTGATGCCATGTTGTATTTGCACATATCTAGCATATTGTGTGTATAATATTGAAATGCTTGGTATGTGTGGGATCTGACTATCTAGTTGTTTATCCTTGGTAGCCCCTCTTACCGGGAAATGTCTCCTAGTGTTTCCACCGAGCCATGGTAGCTTCCTACTGCTCCGGAACACTTAGGCTGGCCGGCATGTGTCCTTCTTTGTTCCTGTGTCTGTCCCCTCAGGGAAATGTCACGCGTTGAATACCGGAGTCCTGTTAGCCCGCTACAGCCCGGTTCACCGGAGTCCTGCTAGCCCAGTGCTACAGCCTGGAATTCACTCGCTGATGACCGACACGTTTGATGCTGGGTCATGGATGCCTGTCCTTGTAAGTTTGTGCCACTTTGGGTTTACGACTAGCCATGTCAGCCCGGGCTCCTTATCATATGGATGCTAGCAACACTATCATATACGTGTGCCAAAAGGCGCAAACGGTCCCGGGCAAAGGTAAGGCGACACCCGTGGGAATACCGTGCGTGAGGCCGCAAAGGGATATGAGGTGTTACGTGCTAGATCGATGTGGCATTGAGTCAGGGTCCTGACAGATTTGGTATCAGAGCTTGACTGCCTGTAGGATTACCAAGCCAACTGGTCGAAGTTGAGTCTAGAAATTCTTTAGTTATATAAGGGAATTGATTGTGGGATGGAACGTAAGGCTCTTTTACTCCTTATACCTTATGCCTTCTGATCTGAGTCACCTTATCTTTCCTACGGGGTTAAGGAACTAGGCTTTCTCTTCTCTCTAATTAGGATCATGTGTTACTAATCTGTAGACTTGTAAGATTGTTGGACTTAAGCCTCGTTTCAGTTCCTATTACTTCCGTATGTTAACTATTGATCTCGAAACCTTGATATTGTGCTTCTGAGTGGCTATGCCACCATTTCTGTAGTATGTCTCCAAACTTTTTGAGCATTTACAGCCGTTATGTTGTCCGAGTCATCCCAGGTTTCTAAATAGCCTAAAGCATTTGCAAAATCCCTTCCTCCCGTTCCGATGTTCCTTTGGGCTAGATTAACCAGACTAATCGGTGAGTTGAGGTACTCCGTTGCCTTAACATATATGTCAGAGTTATTATTATGACCCTAGGTGTCTAGAGGATCATCTAGTAATCTAGCCATGATTTGTGTCCCAGTGTGATGATTCTGGCCATTATTCTCGAAAGCATTCCGTGATGCTACTTAGTAGTAGGTATTCTGTTCCTGGGTTTTGAACCCAATATTCACCCTACTTACTTCATGTTGATAGTGTTTTCTCGTTCCCTTAGGTTATTAGTAACCTTTGCATTAGTCCTCGAAGTTCGTGGTATTTCCTTCTTCCAATACCATGAACCATTCTTGGCAGGAGTTCTTTTGAACCAAAAGATCACAACCAAAGTACTCTTGATAAGCTCTCCATTCCACATTGTGAATCTGCCTGTCCTTCCTCTTCAGCATGGGTTATCCGGAAGAAATATGCTGAATTTGTTCGGCATACTAATCCATGCATCCACAACTCAGAAAATCATATGTTCTTTTGAGTTGTCCCTCCGTAGTTGTATCCTGACCCCCGTCTATCAATTGATAGTCAAGAGTATGCGTGCATTCGTTCATCGATGCCTATTACTCTTGTGGTCCGTCAAGCCATTCTATTCTGGAATGACTAGGAGAAACAAACTCCAGTACCTCATCCATATCTAGTACTTGGTCAAAGCAGTTGTATTCCGCAGATCAAAATGCCAACCCAGCTTTTGAATTCTGCTCCACCTTGGAGTATTACCATCTTTATATCAAGAATATCATGGGAATTGCACACCATCCTATGAACTCTTGATACAGTGATACTCTCTCCATCATTTTTCATTTCGGTCCCCGTTTTGTTGTAACCGGAATGCCGACAAGTGAACTGTGATGTGTGAAATCAATACTGCTAGCAACTCCGTTGCTTGGTAGTTAAATGGACAACAACCTCATTCTTAGCGTGCTGATTATTGAGTCATCATTCTAAGATTGATCGTGCTACCTAGTCCTTTCTGGTGCACCCTCTGATCAGTGAGTTAGGATTGTGTCAATACCTTGCTCTGTTGATCATATCGTCTTGCCCTGAAAAGCAAGATTGTTCTCAAGCTTAGTAACATACCGGTGGTTCGTGATTTTCTGAATATCTTCTCGGAAGTATCACCAGGTCGTCACCTGACCGCTATGTTGAGTTCGTGAACAATTTGGTTTATTCCTGTAAACCACCCTTTCTCCAAGAATCCATGTTGGATACCCCTGAGCTAGTTGGTTAAGCCAAACAACAACTTGGAGAGTTGGAAGATAAAAGATTGCCTGGCTTAGTCATTTTAAGGGATATCTTTTTGTATGTGTGTTGAAGAAAGATGATATCTTTATTGGTTGATCCTCGTGATCAATTGTTGGATCTATTATCTTACCCAAACCTTTGATTTGAGTATGGGCTATCGTCAAATCAAATCAGAACCAACGATATTCGTAATGTTGTCTTACTCGTGGTTGTTCCTCGAGCATACACCATTATATCTTTTGGGTCTGACCAATGCTATCTCCATGTTCACATAATTGTGGAATTCCACTAATATGGAAACCTGGATGAATTGTTGTTGAGCCCATTGACAACATCCTTATCTCCTCCATGATTTTGTTAAACATTAAGCTAGTGTTGGAAACTTGTGTAAGCATTATCTTCATGACTCGTTCGTGAAGCATATGTTTGGACAAAAGAAGTGAGTCCCTCTAATTCATGTGCACTTGATGCAAGTTGCCGCCATGAATTTGAGAAGGCTTGTTTTACCTCCTTTTGGAATCATCCCAAGTCAGTCATGCACGTGCGAAGAATTCTGTGGTCTGTTAGACTGATCATCGTCATTCCATATGTATATCCTAGCACACCAAGCCACTGATTGAGTTGTTCAAAGATAAAGGAGTCTGTCCAAGGTGAACTCTTTGGACTTCCACGCGTGGAGACTTCGATGTCATTAATGATGGTTCCCCACCTGAACTCGGTAGTGTTTTATTGTAAGACTACCATGTGATAATGTTTGTCTGGGACAACGTGTTCACATGTGTGTAGCAGAACCAGCTCATGTTTTGGAGCTTGCTATCGTAGTTCATTTCCCGAGAATCTCGCAACGTCATCTCGTCGATTTGTGTTGCAAACTTTCATTTTTCTTTCTAGACTCGATGAGTCTGGAATATCCTGACACCAGCCAGATCTCAATCTTAGGCAGATATGATGGTTGGAACATTTCCCAAGAACTATAATATTGGTCTCTCGATAACCGGTAAAGTGGATGTCGTGGCCAACACACCCAGCCAGAAGACCTATTATTGTAGTATCATGATTGAGGAAGTTGGCCACCTCCCCATAAGGACTTCGTAGGATTTACTCCCTAGCTATGCCTTATGATTTTTGTGTTTCCGAAGTACGACCTTTACTTGATGTTCTAGATACCAGACCATTTCAAGGAATGGGATACGCTAGTACATCAAGGAGAACATTAGAAGCAGAGTGCTAAATGTCTCTCGGTCGATCATCCAGATTTTGTCCCCTTGGCCTCACTAAGGTGAAATCTGAGAAAGTGTTATCCTCCTTTGCATCTGCATCGTCCATCGCTAGTCATCATGGTAGTATGTTGTGTTGTCAGCACCCTTGACATGGATGTTGGTAAAACCTTGATGATTATGGAAATGCTCAAGTTCTTGAGAGCACGCGCAAGCGCTAGGTGTTATCATCGGCACTAACTGGGTTTGCTCTCAGCTTTCTCGGTTATGCTATAACCCTTTCAACAGTGGACTCACTCTCTACTGTTAAGCTTTTCCCCAGTTGCTAAAATTATCCCTTGTGTTGTCTTCAACAAGGTAATCCACATCATCCATAATGGTCCGGGTATGTCATTCCACCGACCTCCTCCTAATGATCGATCTTGATTTGCCTTAAGCTGGTATAAAGAATTTCAATGATCTCTGAATCAAAGGTAATTCTTTTTGCCACTTAAGGGGATATTTCCACAAGTCACCTCCTCTAAGATGTCTCGTTAAGGTATCATGGCAACTCAAATCCTCGCTACGTTGACAACCGTCCACTACCCTCATAGGTATGGAATTGTTGTCTACCTAGTGAACCCTCGTCATTTGTGCCACTCCATCCCTCTAGATGTGTGTTTCGTGTCCCAGCTCGAGAGATGTGCTATGTCTTACTCCGTGAGTTGATCCTGAGTTGCTTGATCTCCGAGAAGATCGATCCTTCTAGAGTTTTCCCTTTCTTCTTGTCGTCATGTTGAATGAAGATCTCGAAAGCAAAGACGTCAAGATCGATTTGAAGCAATGAGTCAACATCTTCAAGAAGGGCAAATGGATCATGAAGATTGTGTTAGTTTGCGCTTCCCTTTCATCTTACCCTATGTTTGAATCTCGGGACGAGATTCTTTTGAGTGGGGGTGAGTTGTCACATCCCTAGTTCTGGTATTCACTAGGCTAGCCCTTCATGTGTGCATCATGTTTAAATTTCTTAGAAACTTGAAATGGGGATTGCTCAAACCCTAGCACCAGATCAAATCAACTAGGTTAAAATAAAAAATATTCTCAATGAACCCAAAATGATCTTCAGAAAAGTTCATTATTTTTGGATTGGTCTAGAACCTCTCCCAAAAATGGTGCACATTTTTCTATGCCATTCTGGATTTTTGAATTAAATCATATAGTATTTGCATTTGGGTATTTAAATGCTATAAAATACTTTAAATGCTCAAATAATCCCAAACTGAAATGTTTACTGTAGGATATATTTCCAATAGTGGTCATGAGAAGTTGCATGATTTTTGGGATTGATCTAGTATTTTTAATAAAGCCACAAAGTTGCAGAAAAATAGAAAACAGTAATTAAAATAGGAAACAGAGAGAGAGAGGATACTACCTGGGCCGCTTACCTGTTTAGCCTGGCAGCCCAAGTGGCCGGCCCATCCCACCACCGCTTTCCCTCCTGTCGTCTTCCTCTTGCCAATAGGAGCAGCTGCGTGCTCGCACGCGCGCGGCCGAGGAGGCCAGCTCCTCCCTGCCTGGCTGCCTCCTCCTCCCCCGGGACGTCTACCGCAGCGCCACGCCACCCCCTCGGACCCCTCTCACTCCTCCTCGAGGCCCCGCCCCTCTGCTCCCTCTCTCTCGCCCGAACCCGAGCGCAGCCATCGCCGCCGACTAGAACCACCGCAGCCACAGGCCCTCCCTCACCTCGCCGACGTGTCCATGGCCTCCGCCTCGACGCCCTCGTCCTCCCCGTCGACTCACTCGATGTCGGACGCCTCAAAACGCTGTCACCGCCATCTTCTTCAACCTCGGTCCGCCAAGATCGCCATTGCCGCCCCGCTTGCTCCGGCCTCTCCCCGAGCTCGCCGTCTGCTCCAACCGACTCCCCATGAGTTTCTGCCTATCCTCCCCCTCTCCATTTGCTCTGCCGCGCACCGTAGAGAACACACCGCACTCACCCGAATGCGCCGTCGCCCGCACTCGTCGCCGGTGATGCTCCGATGACCATTTGGTCCCGGGCATGCACCCAACGCGCTCCCCGCACCGCGTAGAGCCTCCGTGGCACCTCGCCGCACTCGTTTGCGCACCACAGCCCATCCCCACTTGCACCCGAGCTTCGGCCGTCGCCAAGCTCATCGTCGGCACCACTCCGGCCACTCTCCGGCCGCGCCACCACCACGGTTGGATGCGGACGAGCGTCCGCATCCCGTAGCTGTGCTCCGCGCACCAAACGGCGCTCCGTAGGCAAAACCCGCACCACCCCGCCGCGTCTGGCCTCACCGGCGGCTAAACGCCGGCGAGTTTGACCCCATTTGACCACGTTTGACCCCGTGTGGGCCCAGGTTGACTTTTCCCCATGAGTCTATGACAGGTGGGGCCGGCCTGTTAATTAGGTTAGGATTAGTGTTATCTAAATATTAGTTAGACTAATGACCTGACACGCGGGACCCACAGGTTAGAGTTGACCTGGACCGTGCCTTTGACCTGATTACGTCACCCTGACGTCATGCTGGCGCAATAATTCCTTTCTAGAATTTAAATAAATCTTAAATGATTTATTATTTTCAGAAAATGTCCAAAACTTCTAAAATTCATAGAAATTCAACCGTAACTCCAAATGAAATAAATTATATATGAAAAATTATCAGAAAAATTCAAGGAATCCATCTGTACCATTTTCATGCATGTTAGAACAACTTATAGCTGCTGTTTAGGACAAATCATATAAATGGCATTTGAATTTCACATATGGGGTTTGGATTTGAACTTAAGGTTCAAACCAACTTCATTTAAATTGTTGCTAGTTGCATTAGCTCAAACCACAGCATATTGCCATGTCATAGCATGCATCATATTGTGCATTGCATTGATCGTGTTTCTTCTGTGTTTGCCGGTGTTGTTCCCCCTCGGTAGACGCTGTACCGATGATGTGATCATTGACACTGATGAAGACTCAATGATATCTTCAAAAGTGCCAGGCAAGCAAAAACCCCTTGTTCATTCCGATACAATCCTACTCTCTCGCCCTGCTCTCTTTTACTGCATTAGGACAACAACGAGTCATTTGTTACTTGCTGCGGTAGCTGAACCCCTTTATCCTCTGCATGACATGTCATTGCCACAGTAAATAGATGAAACCCACTAGTATGAGTAGGAGTTGCTTGAGCCCTGTTGTGCCTACTCATTCATGTTTGTTTGTCATGCCTGCTACTTCTTAGAGTTGAGTCAGGTCTGATTCATCGGGAATGAATCAGAGGTGTGTGAGCATGTCCTACTGTGTGTGAGCTAAGAGTGTGAACACGATTTGGTAAAAGGTATCGGTGAGAGGCCATGTAGGAGTACATGGTGGGTTGTCTCATTGAAGTCGTCCTTAGGAACTGAGTTATGTGTTTGTGATCCATGATTCAGCTACTACCATCCATTGGGCCCTGAAATATGACCCCGCTCGACTTCTTATTCACCCTTGTCCTCTGTCCAAGAGTTGCAAGTAGTTTTTGGTGTTTGTAGTATGCTGGAGGTCGTGGACAGCGCTGACCGGAGGGGTGGGCTGTGATGCGGTAGGCACGTGGCCGGGTATACCGGGCGCCTGTTTGGTGTCACGGAACCCTGTTCACATCGTTTGGGGCTGTGAGCGAAAACCCGGCCGGATCTCCTCATGGATGGAACCCGAATAGGCGATAAACCTAGACTAGAGACTTGAGTGTTTAGGTAGGTCGTGGTCTACACCCACGTCGGCTTTCGCTTGAAGTCTGCCGAGCACATGTCGTGTGCAGACGCTAAGTGGTGGAAACATGTATGAATAAGTACACCCCTGCAGGGTTAACATCATCTATTCGAATAGCCGTGTCCGCGGTAAAGGACTTCTGGGTTGCTTATAACAGTTCATAGACAAGTGAAAGTGGATACTCTAAAATGCGCAAGATAAGTGTGAGTGCTATGGATGGCGTTCTCGTAGGGAGACGGGAGGGGATCCATAGTGGTGTATTGGTTGGTGAATATGTGGACTCGTGTGCGCCACTTCAAAGAGTTACTTGAAGTCGTAGTTTCAGAATAGCCACCGAGTCAAAGCTGGCTTGCTGCAGTTAAACCCCACCATCCCTTTGTTGATAATGATGCATATGTAGTTAGTTCTGATGTAAGTCTTGCTAGGTACATTTGTACTCACGTTTGCCTATTTTATGTTTTTGCAGAGAGACTTCAGTCTCGCTAGTAGCTCCGCGTGGACTTCGACGTTTAGCTTGTTACCTCAGCTACGATCTTGTGCCCTCGGCAGGATCTGGTAGACAGTTAGGCTTCTCAGCCTTTTTCATTTGTAGATGTCTGTACTCAGACATGTTTAGCTTCCGCTTGTGCTTTGACTTGTATGCTCTGAATGTTGGGTCATGAGACCCATGTTTGTAGTATCTCGCTCCTCGGAGCCTAATGAATAAATACTTGAGTCGTAGAGTCATGTTGTGATGCCATGTTGTATTTGCACATATCGAGGATATTGTGTGTATAATATTGAAATGCTTGGTATGTGTGGGATCTGACTATCTAGCTGTTTATCCTTGGTAGCCCCTCTTACCGGGAAATGTCTCCTAGTGTTTCCACCGAGCCATGGTAGCTTGCTACTGCTCCGGAACACTTAGGATGGCCGGCATGTGTCCTTCTTTGTTCCTGTGTCTGTCCCCTCGGGGAAATGTCACGCGTTGAATACCGGAGTCCTGTTAGCCCGCTACAGCCCGGTTCACCGGAGTCCTGCTAGCCCAGTGCTACAGCCTGGAATTCACTCGCTGATGACGGACACGTTCGATGCTGGGTCATGGATGCCTGTCCCTGTAAGTTTGTGCCACTTTGGGTTTATGACTAGCCATGTCAGCCCGGGCTCCTAATCATATGGATGCTAGCGACACTATCATATACGTGTGCCAAAAGGCGCAAACGGTCCCGGGAAAAGGTAAGGCGACACCCGTGGGAATACCGTGCGTGAGGCCGCAAAGGGATATGAGGTGTTACGTGCTAGATCGATGTGGCATTGAGTCGGGGTCCTGACAGGAATTTCGGGAGCTATGTTTGGAAATAGTTCCGAGAGGCTATGCAGCAGCATTGGAGATTCAGTCTACTTTGATGGATAAAATCAGAGAAGCTCAAAAGACAGAAAAGGAAGTTGCTTCTATTAAGGAGAAGATGAGCAAGGGAAAAGCTAAGGGATTTCATGAGGATGAGCACGATACCTTATGGTTTGAGGACCGCGTTTACATGCCAAGTGATCTAGAGATCAGGAAGTTGATTTTGCAAGAGGCACATGATTCGCCGTATTCGATCCACCCCGAAAATACCAAGATGTATTTGGATTTGAAGGAAACTTTCTGGTGGACCGGAATGAAGAAGGATATTGCAGAGTATGTAGCAGTTCGTGATGTATGTCAGAGAGTGAAGGTAGAACATCAGAAGCCAGCAGGATTGTTATAGCCATTGCCAATACCCGAATGGAAGTGGGATAAACTAGGTATGGATTTCATCACGGGATTGCCCATGACCCGTTCAGGCTATGACTCGATTTGGGTTGTAGTCGATCGTTTGACAAAGGTAGATCATTTCATTCCAGTAAAGACTACCTACAGCAGTGCCAAATTGGCTAAGATATACATGACAAGGATTGTATGTTTGCATGGAGTTCCGAGGAGTATCGTATCGGATAGAGGAACCCAATTCACCTCAAAGTTCTGGAAGCAGTTGCACGAAACTTTGGGAACTAGACTAGAATTTAGTACAGCTTTTCATCCACAGACAGATGGACAAACCGAGAGAGTCAACCAGATTTTGGAGTATATGTTGAGAGCATGTGCCTTGGATTATGGATCAAGTTGGGATGACAACTTGCCATATGCGGAGTTTTCTTATAACAACAGCTACCAAACTAGTTTGAAGATGGCCCCTTTCGAAGCCTTGTACGGAAGGAGGTGCAGGACCCCACTATTGTGGGATGAGGTTGGAGACCGCCAGTTGTTTGGACCGGATTTGATTAAGGAGTCTGAACGGAAAGTAAAGTTGATTCGCGATAGGCTCAAGGTAGCCCAGTCAAGGCAGAAGAGCTATGCGGATTCAAAATGCAAGGAGGCAGAATATGAAGTCGGAGATAGAGTTTATCTTCGAGTATCTCTGCTTCGAGGAGTTAAGCATTTTGGAGTTAAAGGAAAGCTAGCGCCACGTTTTGTGGGGCCATACAAAGTTTTGGAGCGCATGGGAGAAGTTGCGTACAAGTTGGAATTACCCGAGGGATAGTTGTTCACGATGTGTTCCATGTTTCTTAGTTAAAGAAGTGTCATGCAGATATGGCGGATATACCACTAAGAGATATTGTGCCACTAGAAGCGATTCAGTTGAACAATGATCTGACCTATGAAGAGAAACCAGTTAAGATTCTGGAGTATGCCAGCCGAGTCACCCGCAGCAAGGTCATCAAGTTTTGCAAAGTTCAGTGGAGCCACCACACCGAGGAAGAAGCCACCTGGAAGCGAGAGGAAGATCTGCTCAAGGCCCACCCTCACCTATTTGCTAGCCTACCCGAATATCGAGGGCGAGATTCATCTTAAAGGGGGTAGGTTTGTAACATCCCAAATTTTCAATTTGGAATGTTATACATAGATCATCATTGCATATCATATTTTGTTGCATTATTGGCTCGATCCTAGAAATTCTACGCAACTCAAGGACCCACGGAGAGAGTTGGGAATTTCGTTATTTTCATAATTGAGTTTTCTAAAATTTTGAAAATAGGATCATTTGATTTTATTTATTTTATCTTCAATTATTTCTACTATCAAAATTTCAGAGAGGGAATAAAATGACTTTCCCAAAATAAAGAAATAATGAAGATTTAATAAAAAAATCAAATAGGATTTTATTTTGGAGTTTTTCGCCTTTTTATTTGGATTTAGGAAAAATGCGCGTTTTTCAAAATTGCATTTAGGCCCCAAATAAATGTTCATCTTGTCCGGCTTGATTTTAGAAGCCGGGGGAAATTTATTTCGGGATTTTTGGAGTTCGTTTAGTATTTCTTTCGTTTGATTTTCTGCGTGAAATTATTTTTAAAAAAACGAACCGACCTACGGGCCGTGCCCGAGCGGGACTCCGCCCGGGGGCAGCCTATATAAAGCGCCGCCCCGAGCCGCCAGCCCACCCCGCCAGCCCACCCCGCCAGCCCACCGCCGCCTCGAGCCCCGCGTCGCGCCGCCCCCGCCAGCCGCCGCCGCCGCCGGAGCCGCCGACCTCGCCGGAGCCGCCGCCGCCGCCTCGCGTGACCCGCTGGCCGAGTTTTCCTCGTAATCCACGCCGTTTTTTTTAGAAAAAGCGATCGGTTTTTCTGTTGGTTTTCGCCGGTTTTTTTAGTTTCCGTTTTTTTAGATCGGTTTATTTTTTTGGTTCGGTTAAATAGCGAGCGTTCGCTCATTCGTTCCTTTTAACGAACGTGTTAGTCAGATTAGATCTAGTTAACGAACGTTCATTCGTTAACATGTTCGTCGTTTTTCTTTTTCTCGGATTTAATACGCGATTTTTCTGATCGCGATTTCTGATCCGATTTTCGTTTTAGTATAACATTTTGCTCGTTTATCGGAATCAGGCGATTCAAGCGCCTGGAGTTTCGTCTCGAAACCCTCTTTCCGAATAACCAACTTAAACAAATTTTTGCTTCTGTAAAATTTGACTTAGATTCAGATTAGAAAAACAGAGTTGTTTTCTTTCGCCGTTTGACTTCCGTTGCTTCGTTTGTTTTGATTCTTTTTGCAAACCGGAGTTCTTAAGTTGAACTTTCTGGTTAGATCTTTTATTCGATTTTTATATATGAGTACTTATTGTATGCTTGTTTGTTTGTCTGCGATAGAATACCCGGAGTGTGCCGCTTGTTACTTCGAGTCTCTAGGTTTCGCGGATCATCAGCAAGGCAAGTAACACTTTGATCATACCTTTTCTACTACCCAGTTTTTATGCATTAGATCAATCCTCAAACATTGCATGACTAGGATCTAATTAATATGTGGGTTGGGAAGTAGATGAGGTAGTACCTATTACCTGTTTTATTATTCAAACCTTCTGGAGTTACTTCTGCGTTTGCTTATTATGCCATGATATGCTAGTAGACGTGGATTGGGTGAGTGTATCCATGACAGATGTGAGTTTGTTAATTAATGGTTTATTTAAGGTGGCAACTTAAACACACATCTGGGTGGATTGAGGTACCTGGTTTCCAGGATTTGCCTGTTTTTCTTTGGACCGCCACCCAGCCTCAAAGGGATCATGCGATTATTCATGCTAGAAACTTCCGTGTGCAGCCACATGCTACTATGGGCTCTAGCATAGTTGATTAAGTCGTGCGAACTCTTACAGTGGTAGACTAGCTGATGTAGGGGTTGTAGGTTGGTACGGTCTACCCGTTATGTAAGGTGCAAGCGCTTCTGAAAGACTATGTCTCGGTCATCCGTTTCTCAAACACCATGTAGTGCGAGAAACCAAACGGAGGAGATCGAGTCATGTGGGGAAAAGTGCGCAAACCTCTGCAGAGTGTAACAAACTAAGCATGGTTAGCCGTGTCCCCGGTTATGGACGTTTTGAGTATCTAGTACTTGGATTATCATGTGAATCTCATCATGTTACTTTAATTAATATTGTTGGGTTGTTAATGAGTACTTTTAATTGGGATTGAGAATGCTGTCAACCATTCTCAATGCTTAACAACCACCATGATAGTTAAATAAATTTATTCCTTTGCAGTAGGGAAAAATTGGCTTTACGCAAAACTGTAACCATAGAGCTTTCCATCAGTCAAATATGCATGTAGTATAGCTTATTCCATCATATTTCTCTATGTGTTACATTGCCAGCATATTCCATGTGCTGGCCCGTCTTCGGGCTGCAACGTTTCATGTTGTAGACTTTTCAGACGACGAGTAAGGTGCTTAGGTCGTGGTTCTATACTCAGTGATGCCGTTGGAGTTGATGGACTCGCTTATTCTTCCAAGCCTTCCGCTGTTATCGTATTTAGATGGCCTTAAGCCATATTTATTTTAAGAAGTTCTCTCTTGAGACTTTTGATGTAATAAGTGTGTGATTTCTACTCTGTTATAAATCCTCCAAGTACTGTGTGGTGTCAGCATTACTGATCCAGGGATGACACTTGAGCACAGAGATCAGACTGTTTGAGGTCTGGTCGCTACAGACTATCTTGATTCTGTCATAAATTTGTCATGGATGTACATGCATGACAAAAAATGTGACCTACTGTGACAAACACGTATCATCACGGAAGTGTATTTTTTTTGTACTGGCAATAAGAGGCAATGGATATCGTTCGTCCCCAAAGATGGTTCCCTATCGAAACCATCATGCTTGTTGTGAGAAGCTCTGGTTTGTGAGAAGCATATACCGAAACCTGCCCCAAATGGGATAAAAAATTTACCACGGCATGTTGATGCCGCTCCATGATAGCATGCCAAGTTTCATGAATTTCAGACAAGCTTTAGATTTACTAGAATTTAAAAACCAGGTACCTCAATGTTTTGCCGACAATCAACGGTGCCCTGGTGTTTGAAATTCATTACCGTTCCTTGCATGGGACCTAAGCATGCACCCAAGGACACAAATTTTATTTTTCAACCAATTTATATGCACTAGAGCATGTGCACGTAGTTCAAATTTGAATTATGCACATAAATGCATTGAAAACTCAGTTAATGCATAAAAATGTCCAAACGAACCCCAAAAAATCACACAAATTGACACGACACTCCTGTTGTTCTATGTTTACACGAGAAAATTTTTGAAAGCACTAAGAGGCAACGGATATCGTTTCGTCCCCAAAGGTGGGACGTTCCCTATAGAAACCATCATGCTTGTTGTGAGAAGTTATGGTTTGTGGGAAGCATATACCCAAACTTGCCCCAAATGGGAAAAAATTACCACAGCATGTTGATGCCGCTCCATGATAGCATGCCAAGTTTCATGAATTTCACACTAGTTTTGGATTTACTAGAATTTAAAAACCAGGTATCTCAATGTTTTGCCGGCAATCAACAGTGCCCTGGTGTTTGAAATTCATTACCATTTCTTGCATGGGACCTAAGCATGCACCCAAGGACACAGATTTGATTTTTCAACCAATTTATATCCACTGGAGCATGTGCATGTAGTTAAAATTTGAATTATGCACATAAATGCATTGAAAACTCAGTTAATGCATAAAAATGTCCAAACGAACCCCGAAAAATCACAAGAATTGACACAGCACTCCTATTATTCTATGTTGACACGAGAAATTTTTTGAAAGCAATAAGAGGCAATGGATATCGTTTCGTCCCCAAAGGTGGGACGTTCCCTACAAAAACCATCATGCTTGTTGTGAGAAGCTCTGGTTTGTGGGAAGCATATGCCCAAACCTGCCCCAAATGGGACAAAACACTTACCACGGCATGTTGATGCCACTCCATGATAGCATGCCAAGTTTCATGAATTTCACACTACTTTTGGATTTACTAGAATTTAAAAACCAGGTATCTCAATGTTTGCGGTCAAGTGACGGTCGCAGGTTGCTTGACATTCAGTCCCATTTCTTGCATGGGACCGATGCATGTAACCAAGAACACATATAATTGAATTTTCAACCAATTTGTATGCATGAGAGCATGTGCATGTAGTTCAAATTTCAATTATGCTCATGAATGCATTGAAAACTAAGTTAATGCATAAAAATGTCCAAACAAACCCCAAAAAATCACAAAAATTGACACAACACTCATGTTGTTCTATGTTGACACGAGAAAATTTTGAAAGCCATAAGAGGCAACGGATATCGTTTCATCCCTAAATGTGGGACGTTCCCTATCGAAACCATCATGCTTGTTGTGAGAAGCTCTGGTTTGTGAGAAGCATATACCCAAACCTGCCCCAAATGGGACAAAAAATTTACCACTGCATGTTGATGCCACTCCATGACAGCATGCCAATTTTTATAATTTCAAACGAGTTTTGGATTTAATAGAATTTAAAAACCAGGTATCTCAATGTTTGCGGCCGAGTGACGGTGGCAGGGTGTTGGCATTCATTCCCATTTCTTGCATGGGACCTAAGCATGCAACCAAGGAGACATATTTGATTTTTTGACCAATTTATATGCATTAGAGCATGTGCATGTAGTTCAAATTTGAATTATGTACATAAATGCATTAAAAACTCAATTAATGCATAAAAATGTCCAAAGGAACCCCAAAAATCCCAAAAATTGACACAACACTCATGTTGTTCTATGTTGACACTAGGAAATATCTGAAATCGAGAAGAGGCAACGGATATCATTTCGTCCAGAAAGGTGAAACGTTCCCTTCCGAAACTATTGACGTTTTTTCAAAAGAAAATCATTTGATAAGTCTGTACATTAAGAGAGAAAAATGCAAGTTTGCTCAAATCATATCTTTCATTCAGTCATACTGCAAATTTATATTCATATGATCGAGATACAATATTAAACCCAAGAAAAAACTATTTCTGGCGGTGGCGGAGGTGGCGTGCCGCACCATCGTTGTCATTGTCGTCCTCCGGGACACTGTTGTCGAAGTCTTCAATGCAGCACAGAATGTTCTTCATTTGTAAATCAAACATCATGTCGTCCCGGGATCGACGGGCGTGGCGTGGGAGGACGGCAGCTGGCGGCGCTGAGAGGTAGTGTTCGATGGTGGCATCCCATGCCGCTGAGGGGGGCGCGTGCATGGAGAGGAAGGCGGGCGGGCATGGAAGTCAAAGGGCTCGATTCCCAGAGAGCCTGCGCAGCGTATAACTCGCACGCTTCCCACTGAGCATGCGCATTCGAGGACAACTTGCATGCCTCTCGGTCAGCCTACACACCGGACTGCGCTCGCACACCTCCCGTTCAGTCAAGGTCAAGCAGCTGTCTGCACGGCACCTCCTACAACCATTAAAACCAAGACACATGGCGTCACGTGAATGGTTAACAAAACACACACGGTTTGAATTATACAAACGTTTGAGATATTAAAGTGGCAGCTATTTTTTCAAAATGCCTTTGTTGGCTGTCATTATTCGAGTATGCCTTCTCTCAAAATGGACACGAAAAAT
Organism: Triticum aestivum; assembly: GCF_018294505.1. Lineage (NCBI taxonomy): Eukaryota > Viridiplantae > Streptophyta > Magnoliopsida > Poales > Poaceae > Triticum > Triticum aestivum. The sequence goes on along the minus strand of NC_057813.1, from coordinate 409,839,692 downwards.
ACCACAACATGTCGGGTGCCATTCCATGATAGCATTCAACGTTTCATGAATTTTAGACGAGTTTTGGATTTACTAGAATTTAAAAATAAAGTATCTCAACATTTTGCCGGCAATCAACGGTGATCTAGTGTTTGAAATTCATTCCCATTCCTTGCATGGGACCTAAGCATGCACCCAAGGACACAGATTTGATTTTTTTAACCAATTTATATGCACTGGAGCATGTGCATGTAGTTCAAATTTGAATTATGCGCATAAATTCATTGAAAACTCAGTTAATGCATAAAAATGTACAAACGGACCCCAAAAAACACAAAAATTGACACAACACTCCTGTTTTTCTACGTTGACACGAGAAAATTTTGAAAGCTATAAGAGGCAATGGATATCATTTCGTCCCCAATGATGGGACGTTCCCTACCGAAACCATCATGCTTGTTGTGAGAAGCTCTGGTTTGTGAGAAGCATATACCCAAACCTGCCCCAAATGGGACAAAAAATTTACCACGGCATGTTGGTGCCGCTCCATGATAGCATGCCAAGTTTCATGAATTTCAGACAAGTTTTGGATTTACTAGAATTTAAAAACCAGGTATCTCAATTTTTTGCCAGCAATCAATGGTGCCCTGGTGTTTGAAATTCATTACCATTTCTTGCATGGGACGTAAGCATGCACCCAAGGACACAGATTTGATTTTTTTAACCAATTTATATGCACTGGAGCATGTGCATGTAGTTCAAATTTGAATTATGCGCATAAATTCATTGAAAACTCAGTTAATGCATAAATATGTCCAAACGAACCCCAAAAAATCACACAAATTGACACAACACTCCTGTTGTTCTATGTTGACACGAGAAAATTTTTGAAAGCAATAAGAGGCAATGGATATCGTTTCGTCCCCAAAGGTGGGACGTTCCCTACCGAAACCATCATGCTTGTTGTGAGAAGCTCTGGTTTGTGGGAAGCATATACCCAAACCTGCCCCAAATGGGACAAAAAATTTACCACGGCATGTTGATGCCGCTCCATGATAGCATGCCAAGATTCAAGAATTTCACACTAGTTTAGGATTTACTAGAATTTAAAAACCAGGTATCTCAATGTTTTGCCGGCAATAAACGGTGCCCTCATGTTTGAAATTCATTACCATTTCTTGCATGGGACCTAAGCATGCACCCAAGAACACAGATTTGATTTTTCAACCAATTTATATGCACTGGCGCATGTGCATGTAGTTCAAATTTGAATTATGCACATAAACGCATTGAAAACTCAGTTAATGCATAAAAATACCCCAATGAACCCCGAAAAATCACAAAAATTGACACAACACTGCTGTTGTTCTATGTTGACACGAGAAATTTTTTGAAAGCAATAAGAGGCAATGGATATCATTTCGTCCCCAAAGGTGGGACGTTCCCTACCGAAACCATCATGCTTGTTGTGCGAAGCTCTAGTTTGTGAGAAGCATATACCCAAACCTGCCCCAAAGACAAAAAAATTACCACGGCATGTTGATGCCGCTCCATGATAGCATGCCAAGTTTCATGAATTTCACACTAGTTTTGGATTTACTAGAATTTAAAAACCAGGTATCTCAATGTCCGATCGTATCTACTAGGTCGTGTCCGATCATCACGTGAGACGGACTAGTCATCATCGGTGAACATCTTCATGTTGATCATATCTACTATACGACTCATGTTCGACCTTTTGGTCTCTTGTGTTCCGAGGCCATGTCTGTACATGCTAGGCTCGTCAAGTCAACCTAAGTGTTTCGCGTGTGTAAAAATCTGGCTTACACCCGTTGTATGTGAACGTAAGAATCTATCACACCCGATCATCACGTGGTGCTTCAAAACGACGAACTTTCGCAATGGTGCACAGTTAGGGGGAACACTTTCTTGAAATTTTAATGAGGGATCATCTTATTTACTACCATCGTTCTAAGCAAATAAGATGCATAAACATGATAAACATCACATGCAATCAAATAGTGACATGATATGGCCAATATCATTTTGCTCCTTTTGATCTCCATCTTCAGGGCTCCATGATCATCATCGTCACCGGCATGACACCATGATCTCCATCATCATGATCTCCATCATCGTGTCTTCATGAAGTTGTCTCGCCAACTATTACTTCTACTACTATGGCTACCGGTTAGCAATAAAGTAAAGTAATTACATGGCGTTGTTTAATGACACGCAGGTCATACAATAAATTAAGACAACTCCTATGGCTCCTGCCGGTTGTCATACTCATCGACATGCAAGTCATGATTCCTATTACAAGAACATGATCAATCTCATACATCACATTCTTCTTGGCCATATCACATCACATAGCATACCCTGCAAAAACAAGTTAGACGTCCTCTAATTGTTGTTTGCATGTTTTACGTGGCTGCTATGGGTTTCTAGCAAGAACGTTTCTTACCTACGCAAAAAACCACAATGTGTTATGTCAATTGCTATTTACCCTTCATAAGGACCCTTTTCATTGAATCCAATCCGACTAAAGTGGGAGAGACTGGCACCCGCTAGCCACCTTATGCAACAAGTGCATGTCAGTCGGTGGAACCTGTCTCACGTAAGTGTACGTGTAAGGTCGGTCCGGGCCGCTTCATCCCACAATGCCGCCGAATCAAGATTGGACTAGTAACGGTAAGCATATTGAACAATATCAACACCCACAACTACTTTGTGTTCTACTCGTGCAAAGAATCTACGCAATAGACCTAGCTCATGATGCCACTGTTGGGGAACGTAGCAGAAATTCAAAATTTTCCTACGTGTCACCAAGATCTATCTATGGAGAAACCAGCAACGAGGGGAAGGAGAGTGCATCTACATACCCTTGTAGATCGCTGAGCGGAAGCGTTCAAGAGAACAGGGTTGAAGGAGTCGTACTCGTCATGATCCAAATCACCGGAGATCCTAGTGCCGAACGGACGGCACCTCCGCGTTCAACACACGTACAGCCCGGTGACGTCTCCCATGCCTTGATCCAGCAAGGAGAGAGGAAGAGGTTGAGGAAGACTCCATCCAGCAACAGCACAACGGCGTGGTGGTGGTGGAGGAGCGTCGCAATCCTGCAGGGCTTCGCCAAGCACCGCGAGAGAGGAGGAGGGAGAGAGGTAGGGCTGCGCCTTGAGGGAGAGGTTCTCGTGTCCCTGGCAGCCCCAAAACCCCCACTATTTATAGGAGGAGGGGAGGGGGCTGCACCCCCTCTAGGGTTCCCTCCCCAGGGGTGGCAGCAGCCCCCAGATCCCATCTGGGTGGCGGCCAGAAGGGGGAAGAGGGGAGGCACACCTGGGGTGGGCCTTAGGGCCCATCTGCCCTAGGGTTTGCCCCCTTCCCTCACTTCCCTGCGCCTTGGGCCTTGTGGGGGGGCGCACCAGCCCACCTGGGGCTGGTCCCCTCCCACACTTGGCCCATGCAGCCCTCCGAGGATGGTGGCCCCACTTGGTGGACCCCCGGGACCCTCCCGGTGGTCCCGGTACATTACCGATAAAACCCGAAACTTTTCCGGTGACCAAAACAGGACTTCCCATATATAAATCTTTACCTCCGGACCATTCCGGAACTCCTCATCACGTCCGGGATCTCATCCGGGACTCCGAACAACATTCGGTAACCACATACAAACTTCCTTTATAACCCTAGCGTCATCGAACCTTAAGTGTGTAGACCCTACGGGTTCGGGAGACATGTAGACATGACCGAGACGTTCTCCGGTCAATAACCAACAGCGGGATCTGGATACCCATGTTGGCTCCCACATGTTCCACAATGATCTCATCGGATGAACCACGATGTCAAGGACTCAATCGATCCCGTATACAATTCCCTTTGTCTAGCGGTATAGTACTTGCCCGAGATTCGATCGTCGGTATACCGATACCTTGTTCAATCTCGTTACCGGCAAGTCTCTTTACTCGTTCCGTAACACATCATCCCGTGATCAACCCCTTGATCACATTGTGCACATTATGATGATGTCCTACTGAGTGGGCCTAGAGATACCTCTCCGTTTACCGGAGTGACAAATCCCAGTCTCGATTCGTGCCAACCCAACAGACACTTTTGGAGATACCTGTAGTGCACCTTTATAGCCACCTAGTTACGTTGTGATGTTTGGTACACCCAAAGCATTCCTACGGTATCCGGGAGTTGCACAATCTCATGGTCTAAGGAAATGATACTTGACATTAGAAAAGCTTTAGCATACGAACTACGATCTTTGTGCTAGGCTTAGGATTGGGTCTTGTCCATCACATCATTCTCCTAATGATGTGATCCCGTTATCAACGACATCCAATGTCCATGGTCAGGAAACTGTAACCATCTATTGATCAACGAGCTAGTTAACTAGAGGCTTACTAGGGACATGGTGTTGTCTATGTACCCACACATGTATCTGAGTTTCCTATCAATACAATTGTAGCATGGATAATAAACGATTATCATGAACAAGGAAATATAATAATAACTAATTTATTATTGCCTCTAGGGCATATTTCCAACATTATATGCATTAGGGCATGTGCATGTAGTTCAAATTTGAATTATGCACATGAATGCATTGAGAACTCAGTTAATGCATAAAAATGTCCAAACGAACCCTGAAAAATCACAAATTTTGACACAACACTCCTGTTGTTCTATGTTGACACGAGAAAAATTTTGAAAGCCATAAGAGGGAATGGATATCGTTTCGTCCCCAAATGTGGGACGTTCTCTATCGAAACCATCATGCTGGTTGTGAGAAGCTCTGGTTTGTGAGAAGCATATACCCAAACCTCCCCCAAACGGGACAAAACTATACCACAGCGTGTTGATTCCGCTCTGTGATAGCATGCCATGTTTCATGAATTTCAAACGAGTTTTGGATTTAATAGAATTTAAAAACCAGGTATCTCAATGTTTGCGGCCGAGTGATGGTGGCAAGGTGTCGGCATTCATTCCCATTTCTTGCATGGGACCTAAGCATGCAACCAAGGACAAAGATTTGAATTTTCGACCAATTTATATGCATTAGAGCATGTGCATGTAGTTCAAAATTGAATTATGTACATAAATGCATTGAAAACTCAATTAATGCATAAAAGTGTCCAAAGGAACCCCAAAAATCCCAAAAATTGACACAGCACTCCTGTTGTTCTATGTTGACAATAGGAAAAAACTGAAATCGAGAAGAGACAATGGATATTGTTTCATCCAGAAAGGTGAAACGTTCCCTACCGAAACCATTAACGTTTTTTTCAAAAGAGAATCGTTTGATAAGCCTGTACATTAAGAGAGAAAAATGCAAGTTCACTCAAACCATATCTTTCATTCAGTCATACTATGAATTTATATCCATATGATCGAGATACAGTATTAAACCCAAGAAAAAAACTATTTCCGACGGCGGTGGAGGTGGCGTGTCGTGCCATCGTTGTTGTTGTCATCCTCTGGGACGCTGTTGTTGAAGTCTTCAATGCAGCACAAAATGTTCTTCACTTGTAAATCAAACATCATGTCATCCCGGGATCAACGGGCGGGATGCGGGAGGTTGGCAGCTGGCGGCGCTGAGAGGTAGTGTACGACGGTGGCATCCCATGCCGCTGAGGGGGGCGCGTGCACGGAGAGGAAGGCGGGCGGGCATGGAAGTCAAAGGGCTCGCTTCCAAGTGAGCATGTGCAGCGTACAACTCGCACACTTCCCACTGAGCATGCGCATTCGCGGACAACTTGCACGCCTCTCGGTCAGCCTACGCAGCGGACTGCACTCGCACGCCTCCCATTCAGTCGAGGTCAAGCAGTTGTTCGCGCGACACCTCCTACGGCCATTAAAACCAAGACACATGGCATCACGTGAATGGTTAACAGAATGCACACGGTTTGAATTATACAAACGTTTGAGATATTAAAGTGGCAGCTATTTTTTCAAAATGCCTTTGTTGGTTGTCATTATTTGAGTGTGCCTTCTCTCAAAATGGACACAAAAAATACCACAACATGTCGGTTGCCATTCCATGATAGCATGCCAAGTTTCATGAATTTCAGACAAGCTTTGGATTTACTAGAATTTAAAAATAAAGTATCTCAACGTTTTGTCGGCAATCAACCGTGCTCTAGTGTTTGAAATTCATTCCCATTTCTTGCATGGGACCTAAGCATGCACCCAAGGACACAGATTTGATTTTTTTTAACCAATTTATATGCACTGGAGCATGTGCATGTAGTTCAAATTTGAATTATGCGCATAAATTCATTGAAAACTCAATTAATGCATAAAAATGTCCAAACGAACCCCAAAAAATCACAAAAATTGACACAATACTCCTGTTTTTCTATGTTGACATGAGAAAAAATTTGAAAGAAATAAGAGGCAATGGATATCATTTCGTCCCCAAAGATGGGACGTTCCCTACCGAAACCATCATGCCTGTTGTGAGTAGCTCTGGTCTGTGAGAAGCATATACCCAAACCTGCCACAAATGGGACAAAAAATTTACCACGGCATGTTGATACCGCTCCATGATAGAATGCCAAGTTTCATGAATTTCACACGAGTTTTGGATTTACTAGAATTTAAAAACTAGGTATCTCAATGTTTTGCCAGCAATCAACGGTGCCCTGGTGTTTGAAATTCATTACCATTTCTTGCATTGGACCTAAGCTTGCACCCAAGGACACATATTTTATTTTTCAACCAATTTATATGCACTGGAGCATGTGCATGTAGTTCAAATTTCAATTATGCACATAAATGCATTGAAAACTCAGTTAATGCATAAAAATGTCCAAACGAACCCCAAAAAATCACACAAATTGACACAACACTCTTGTTGTTCTACGTTGACACGAGAAATTTTTTGAAAGCAATAAGAGGCAATGGATATCGTTTCGTCCCCAAAGGTGGGACATTCCCTACCGAAACCATCATGCTTCTTGTGAGAAGCTCTGGTTTGTGGGAAGCATATACACAAACCTGCCCCAAATGGGACAAAAAATTTACCACGGCATGTTGATGCCGCTCCATGATAGCATGCCAAGTTTCATGAATTTCACACTAATTTTGGATTTACTAGAATTTAAAAACCAGGTATCTCAATGTTTTGCCGGCAATTAGCGGTGCCCTGGTGTTTGAAATTCATTACCATTTCTTGCACGGGACCTAAGCATGCACCCAAGGACACAGATTTTATTTTTCAACCAATTTATATGCACTGGAGCATGTGCATGTAGTTGAAATTTGAATTATGCACATAAATGCATTGAAAACTTAATTAATGCATAAAAATGTCCAAACAAACCCCGAAAAATCACAAAAATTGACACAGCACTCCTGTTGTTGTACGTTGACACGAGAAAATTTTTGAAAGCAATAAGAGGCAATGGATATCGTTTCGTCCCCAAAGGTGGGACATTCCCTACCGAAACCATCATGCTTGCTGTGAGAAGCTCTGGTTTGTGGGAAGCATATACCCAAACCTGCCCCAAATGGGACAAAAAAATTTCCACGACATGTTGATGCCGCTCCATGATAGCATGCCAAGTTGCATGAACTTCACACTACTTTTGGATTTATTAGAATTTAAAAACCAGGTATCTCAATGTTTTCGGTCGAGTGACGATGGCAGGTTGCTTGACATTCATTCCCTTTCTTGCATGGGACCTAAGCATGCAACCAAGAACACATATTTGAATTTTCAACCAATTTATATGCATTAGAGCATGTGCATGTAGTTCAAATTTGAATTATGCACATGAATGCATTGAAAACTCAGTTAATGCATAAAAATGTCCAAACGAACCCCGAAAAATCACAAAATTTGACACAACACTCTTGTTGTTCTATGTTGACACGAGGAAAAATATGGATATCATTTCATCCCCAAATGTGGGACGTTCCCTATCGAAACCATCATGCTTGTTGTGAGAAGCTCTGGTTTGTGAGAAGCATATACCCAAACCTGCCCCAAATGGGACAAAAAATTTACCGCAGCATGTTGATGCCACTCCATGATAGCATGCCAAGTTTCATGAATTTCAAACAAGTTTAGGATTTAATAGAATTTAAAAACCAGGTATCTCAATGTTTGCGGGCGAGTGACAATGGCAGGGTGTTGGCATTCATTCCCATTTCTTGCATGGGACCTAAGCATGCAACCAAGGACACAGATTTGAATTTTTGACCAATTTATATGCATTAGAGCATGTGCATGTAGTTCAAATTTGAATTATGTACATAAATGCATTGAGAACTCAATTAATGCATAAAAATGTCCAAAGGAACCCCCAAAATCCCAAAAATTGACACAACACTCCTGTTGTTCTATGTTGACACTAGGAAAAAAACTGAAATCGAGAAGAGGCAATGGATATCGTTTCGTCTAGAAAGGTGAAACGTTCCCTACCGAAACCATCAGGCTTCTTGTGAGAAGCTCTGGTTTGTGAGAAGCTCTAGTTTGTGAGAAGCATATCCCCAAACCTGCCCCAAATGGGACAACAAATTTACCACAGCATGTTGGTGCCGCTCCATGACAGCATGCCAAGTTTCATGAATTTCAGATGAGCTTTGGATTTACTAGAATTTAAAAACCACGTATCTCAATGTTTGCGGCCGAGTGGCGGTGGCAGGGTGTTTGACATTCATTCTCATTTATTGCATGGGACCTAAGCAGGCATCCAAGGACATAGATTTGAATTTTCAACTAATTTATACGCATTGGAGCATGTGCCTGTAGTTCAAATTTGAATTATGCCCATGAGTGCATAGAAAACCCAGTTAATGTATAAAAATGTCCGAGCGAACCCCGAAAAATCCCAAAATTGACACAACACTCCTATTGTTCTATGTTGACACTAGGAAAAATTTGAAATCGAGAAGAGGCAACCGATATCGTTTCGTCCAGAAAGGTGAAACGTTCCCTATTGAAACCATCACACTTGTTGTGAGAAGCTCTGGTTTATGAGAAGCTTATACCCAAACCTGCCCCAAATGGGACAAAAAATTACCACGACATGTTGATGCCGCTCCATGATAGCATGCCAAGTTTCATGAATTTCGGATGAATTTTGGATTTACTAGAATTACAAAAGCAAGTACGTCGACGTTTGCTGGAGAGCCACGGTGCCGTGGTGTTCGAATTTCATCCCCATTTCTTGCATGGGACATAAGCATAAACCTATGGACACATATATGATTTTACAACCCATGTTGGTGCACCGGAGCATGTGCATGTAGTTTAATTTTGAATTGCGCACCTGAAATGGCTAGAAAACCAATTTAATGTATAAAATGTTCAAACGAACCCTGAATAATTTCAATTCTTTTACGACACACACATAGTTGCATGTTCACTACAGATAAAAGGTCTAGCAATTCAAACACCGTCCATTGCCGTTGTGACCCCATTATGTGAAGGAAATATGCCCTAGAGGCAATGATAAAGTTATTATTTATTTCTTTATTTCATGATAAATGTTTATTATTCATGGTAGAATTGTATTAACCGGAAACATAATACATGTGTGAATACATAGACAAATAGAGTGTCACTAGTATGCTTCTACTTGACTAGCTCGTTGAATCAAAGATGGTTAAGTTTCCTAGCCATAGACATGAGTTGTCATTTCATTAATGAGATCACATCATTAGGAAAATGATGTGATTGACTTGACCCATTCCGTTAGCTTAGCACTTGATCGTTTAGTATGTTGCTATTGCTTTCTTCATGACTTATACATGTTCCTATGACTATGAGATTATGCAACTCCCGTTTACCGGAGGAACACTTTGTGTGCTACCAAACGTCACAACGTAACGGGGTGATTATAAAGGAGCTCTACAGGTGTTTCGAAGGTACATGTTGAGTTGGCGTATTTCGAGATTAGGATTTGTCACTCCGATTGTCGAAGAGGTATCTCTGGGCCCTCTCGGTAATGCACATCACTATAAGCCTTGCAAGCAATGTGACTAATGAGTTAGTTATGGGATGATGCATTACATAACGAGTAAAGAGACTTGCCAGTAACGAGATTGAACTAGGTATTAAGATACCGACAATCAAATATCGGGAAATTAACATATCGATGACAAAGGGAACAACGTATGTTGTTATGTGGTTTGACCAATAAAGATCTTCGTAGAATATGTAGGAGCCAATATGAGCATCCAGGTTCCACTATTGGTTATTGACCGGAAACATGTCTCGGTCATGTCTACATAGTTCTCGAACCCGTAGGGTCCGCACGCTTAAAGTTTCAATGACGGTTATATTATGAGTTTATGAGTTTTGATGTACCGAAGGTTGTTCGGAGTCCCGGATATGATCACGGACATGACGAGGAGTCTCGAAATGGTCGAGATGTGAAGATTGATATATTGGAAGCCTATATTTGGATGTCGGAAGTGTTCCGGGTGAAATCGGGATTTTACCGGAGTACCGAGGGGTTACCGGACCCCCCCCCCCCCGGCGGGACTTAATGGGCCATAGTGGGCCTTAGTGGAGAAGAGGAGAGCATGCCAGGGCAGAGCCGCGCGCCCCTCCCCCCTAGTCCGAATAGGACAAGGAGAGGGGGGCCGCGCCCCCCCTTTCCTTCCTCTCTCTCCCTCCTCTTTCCCCCTTCTCCTAATCCAACAAGGAAGGAGGGAGTCCTACTCCCGGTGGGAGTAGGACTCCCCTTGGTGCGCCTCCTCCCTGGCCGGCCGGCCCCTCCCCCCTTGCTCCTTTATATACGGGGGCAGGGGGCACCTCTAGACACAACAACAATTGATCCCTTGGATCTCTTAGCCGTGTGCGGTGCCCCCCTCCACCATAATCCACCTCGATAATATTGTTGTTGTGCTTAGGTGAAGCCCTGCGTCGGTAGAACATCATCATTGTCACCATGCCGTCGTGCTAACGAAACTCTCCCTCAAAGCTTGGCTGGATCGGAGTTCGAGGGACGTCATCAAGCTGAACGTGTGCTGAACTTGGAGGTGCCGTACATTCGGTACTTGGATCGGTCGGATCGTGAAGACGTACGACTACATCAACCGCATTGTGCTAACGCTTCGGCTTTCGGTCTACGAGGGTACGTGGACACGCTCTCCCCTCTCGTTGCTATGCATCACCATGATCTTGCGTGTGCGTAGGAAATTTTTTGAAATTACTATGTTCCCCAACAGCGGTATCAGAGCCTGGTTTTATGCGTAGATGTTATATGCACGAGTAGAACACAAGTGAGTTGTGGGCGATACAAGTCATATTGCTTACCATCATGTCATACTTTGGTTTGGCGGTATGGCTGGATGAAGCGGCCCGGACCGACATTACGCGTACGCTTACGCGAGACTGGTTCTACCGACGTGCTTTGCACACAGGTGGCTGGCGGGTGTCAGTTTCTCCAACTTTAGTTGAACCGAGTGTGGCTACGCCTGATCCTTGAGAAGGTTAAAACAGCACTAACTTGACGAACTATCGTTGTGGTTTTGATACGTGGGTAAGAAGGGTTCTTGCTCAGCCCGTAGCAGCCACGTAAAACTTGCAACAACAAAGTAGAGGATGTCTAACTTGTTTTTGCAGGGCATGTTGTGATGTGATATGGTGAAGACGTGATGAGATATAAGTTGTTGTATGAGATGATCATGTTTTGTTGAAGTCATCGGCAACTGGCAGAAGCCTTATGGTTGTCTCTTTATTGCATAAGATGCAAGCGCCAAATAATTGCTTTACTTTATCGCTATGCGATAGCAACAGTTGCAAGAGCAATAGTTGGCGAGACGACCATGTGACGGCACATTGATATAGATCAAGATGATGGAAATCATGGTGTCATGCCGGTGACGATAGAGATCATGACAGTACTTTGGAGATGGAGATCAAAGGCGCAAGATGATCATGGCCATATCACGTCACATCTTATTTTGCTTAGTTTGACGGTAGCTTTATAAGATGATCCCTTACTAAATTTCAAGGTATAAGTGTTCTCCCTGAGTATGCACCATTGCGAAAGTTCTTTGTGCTGAGCCACCACGTGATGATCAGGTGCGATAGGCTCTACATTCAAATACAACGGATGCAAAATAGTTGCACACGCGGAATACTCAGGTTAAACTTGACAAGCCTAGCATATACAAATATGGCCTCGGAAGACTTAGACCGAAAGGTCGAGCGTGAATCATATAGTAGATATGATCAACATAATGATGTTCACCATTGAAAACTACTCCATCTCACGTGATGATCGGACATGGTTTAGTTGATTTGGATCACGTGATCACTTAGATGATTAGAGGGATGTCTATCTAAGTGGGAGTTCTTAAGTAATATGATTAATTGAACTTTAATTTATCATGAACTTAGTCCTGATAGTATTTTGCAAATAATTTTGTAGATCAATACCTCGCATTGTTGCTTCCCTATGTTTTATATGTGTTCCTAGAGAAAACTAAGTTAAAAAATGATAGTAGCATTCATGCGGACTGGGTCTGTAATCTGAGGTTTATCCTCATTGCTGCATAGAAGAATTATGTCCTTAATGCACCGCTAGGTGACAGACCCTATTGCAGGAGCAGATACATACGTTATGAACGTTTGGCTAGCTCAATATGATGACTACTTGATAGTTTTGTGCACCATGCTTAAACGACTTAGAATCGGGACTTCAAAGACGTTTTGAACGTCATGGACCATATGAGATGTTCCAGAAGTTGAAGTTAATATTTCAAGCAAATACCCGAGTTGAGAGACATGAAGTCTCGAACAAGTTCTATAGCTAAAAGATGGAGGAGAATAGCTCAAGAAGTGAGCATGTGCTCAGATTGTCTGGGCACTACAATCGCTTGAATCAAGTGGAAGTTAATCTTCCAGATAAGATAGTGATTGACAGAGTTCTCTAGTCACCATCACCAAGTTGCTAGAACTTCGTGATGAACTATACTATGCAAGGGATGACGAAAATGATTCCCGAGCTCTTCGTGATGTTGAAATCGACGAAAGGTAGAAATCAAGAAAGAGCATCAAGTGTTGATGATTGACAAGACCACTAGTTTCAAGAAAAGGGCGAAGGGAAAGAAAGGGAACTTCAAGTAGAATGACAAGCAAGTTGTCACTCCCGCGAAGAAGCCCAAAGCTGGACCAAAGCCTGAAATGAGTACTTCTACTTCAAAGGAAATGGTCACTGGAAGTGGAAATGCCCTGAATATTTGGTAGATAAGAAGGATGGCAAAATGAACAAGGGTATATTTGATATACAGGTTATTGATGTGTACCTTACTAGTGTTTATAGTAACCCCTGGGTATTTTGATACTTGTTCGGTTCCTAAGACTAGTAACTAAAAACAGGAGTTACAGAATAAACAGAGACTAGTTGAGGGTGAAGTGACGATGAGTGTTGGAAGTAGTTCCAAGATTGATATGACCATCATCACACACTCCCTATACTTTTGGGATTAGTGTTAAAACCTAAATAAATGTTATTTAGCGTTTGCGTTGAGCATGAATATGATGTGATCATGTTTATTGCAATACGGTTATTCATTTAAAGTCAAAGAATAATTGTTGTTCTGTTTACATGAATAAAACCTTCAATGGTCATACACCCAATGAAAATAGTTTGTTGGATCTCGATCGTAGTGATGCACATATTCATAATATTGATGCCAAAAGATGCAAAGTTGATAATGATAGTGCAACTTATTTGTGGCACTGCCATTTGGGTCATATCGGTGTAAAGCGCATGAAGAAACTCCATAAAGATGGACTTTTGGAATCACTTGATTATGAATCATTTGATGCTTGCGAACCGTGCCTTATGGGCAAGATGACTGAAACTCCATTCTCTGGAACAATGGAACGAGCTACTGACTTATTGGAAATAATACGTACCGATGTATGCAATCCATTGAGTGTTGATGCTCGTGGCAAGTATCATTATTTTCTAACCATCACAGATGATTTGAGCAAATATGGGTATATCTACTTAATGAGACACAAGTCTGAAACATTTGAAAAGTTCAAAGAATTTCAGTGAAGTGGAGAATCATCGTAACAAGAAAATAAAGTTTCTACGATCTGATCGTGGAGATGAATATTTGAGTTACGAGTTTGGCCTTCAGTTAAAACAATGTGGAATAGTTTCACAAACGCATGCCACCTGGAACACCACAGCGTAACGGTGTGTCCGTACTTCATAACCGCACTTTATTTGATATGGTGCGATTAATGATGTCTCCTACCGATTTATCAATATCATTTTGGGGTTATGCATTAGAGATAGCTACATTCACGTTAAATAGGGCACCATCTAAATCCGTTGAGACGACACCGTATGAACTATGGTTTAGCAATAAACCTAAGCTGTCGTTTCTTAAAGTTTGGAGTTGTGATGCTTATGTAAAAAAAATTAGCCTGATAAGCTCAAACCCAAATCGGAGAAGTGTGTCTTCATAGAATACCCAAAGGAAACTGTTGGGTACACCTTCTATCACAGATCCGAAGGCAAGATATTCGTTGCTAAAATGGATCCTTTCTAGAGAAGGAGTTTCTCTTGAAAGAAGTGAGTGGGAGGAAAGTATAACTTGATAAGGTAATTGTACCTTCTCACGAATTGGAAAGTAGTTCATCACAGAAATCAGTTCCAGTGATTCCTACACCAATTAGTGAGGAAGTTAAGGATGATGATCATGAAACTTCAGATTAAGTTACTACAGAACCTCGTAGGTCTTCCAGAGTAAGATCCGCACCAGAGTGGTACGGTAATCCTATTTTGGAGGTCATGTTACTAGCCCATGGCGAACCTACAAACTATGACGAAGCGATGGTGAGCCCAGATTCCGCAAAATGGCTTGAGGCCATGAAATCTGAGATTGGATCCATGTATGAGAACAAAGTGTGGACTTTGGTGGACTTGCCCGATGATCGGCAAGCCATAGAAAATAAATGGATCTTCAAGAGGAAGACGGATGCTGATAGTTGTGTTACTATCTACAAAGCTCGACTTGTTGCGAAAGGTTTTCAAAAAATTCAAAGGTTGACTATGATGAGATTTTCTCACCCGTAGCGATGCTTAAGTCTGTCCGAATCATGTTAGCAATTGCCGCATTTTATGAAATTTGGCAAATGGATGTCAAAACTACATTCCTTAATGGATTTATTAAAGAAGAGTTGTATATGATGCAACTAGAAGGTTTTGTCAATCCTAAAGGTGCTAACAAAATGTGCAAGCTCTAGTGATCCATCTATGGACTAGTGCAAGAATCTCGGAGTTGGAATATATGCTTTGATGAGTTGACCAAAGCACATAGTTTTATACAGACTTGCGGTGAAGCCTGTATTTACAAGAAAGTGAGTGGGAGCACTACAGCATTTCTGATAAGTATATGTGAGTAACATATTGTTGATTGGAAATAATGTAGAATTTTCTGGAAAGCATAAAGGAGTATTTGAAAAGAGTTTTTCAAAGAAAGACCTCGGTGAAGCTGCTTACACATTGAGCATCAAGATCTATAGAAATAGATCAAGACGCTTGATAAGATTTTTCAATGAGTACATACCTTGATAAGATTTTGAAGTAATTCAAAATGGAACAGTCAAAGAAGGAGTTCTTGCCTATGTTGCAAGGTGTGAAGTTGACTAAGACTCAAAAAAACCTGACCATGGCAGAAAATAGAAAAGAATGAAAAGTCATTTCCTATGCCTCAGTCATAGGTTCTATAAAGTATGTTATGCTGTGTACTAGACCTATTGTATACCTTGCTCTGAGTTTGGCAAGGGAGTACAATTTTGATCTAGGAGTAGATCATTGGACAGTGGTCAAGAATATCCTTAGTGAGGACTAAGGAAATATTTCTCGATTATGGAGGTGATAAAAGAGCCCGTTGTAAAGAGTTACATCGGTGCAAGCTTTTACACCGATCCAGATGACTCTAAGTCTCAATCTGGATACATATTGAAAGTGGGAGAAATTAGCTAGAGTAGCTCCATGCAGAGCATTGTAGACATAGAATATTTGCAAAATACATACGGCTCTGAATGTGACAAACCCATTGACTAAACTTCTCTCATGAGCAAAACATGATCATACCTTAGTACTCTTTGGGTGTTAATCACATAGCGATGTGAACTAGATTATTGACTCTAGTAAACCATTTGGGTGTTGATCACATGACGATGTGAACTATGGGTATTAATCACATACAGATGTGAATATTGGTGTTAAATCACATGGTGATGTGAACTAGATTATTGACTCTAGTGTAAGTGGGAGACTGAAGGAAATATGCCCTAGAGGCAATAATAAAGTTATTATTTATTTCCTTATTTCATGATAAATGTTTATTATTCATGCTAGAATTTTATTAACCGAAAACATAATACATGTGTGAATACATAGACAAATAGAGTGTCACTAGTATGCCTCTACTTGACTAGCTCGTTGAATCAAAGATGGTTAAGTTTCCTAGCCATAGACATGAGTTGTCATTCGATTAACGAGATCACATCATTAGGAAAATGATGTGATTGACTTGACCCATTCCGTTAGCTTAGCACTTGATCATTTAGTATGTTGCTATTGCTTTTTTCATGACTTATACATGTTCCTATGACTATGAGATTATGCAACTCCCGTTTACCGGACGAACACTTTGTGTGCTACCAAATGTCACAACGTAACTGGGTGATTATAAAGGAGCTCTACAGGTGTCTCTGAAGGTACATGTTGAGTTGGCGTATTTCGAGATTAGGATTTGTCACTCTGATTGTCGGAGAGGTATCTCTGGGCCCTCTCGGTAATACACATCACTATAAGCCTTGCAAGAAATGTGACTAATGAGTTAGTTGTGGGATGATGCATTACATAACGAGTAAAGAGACTTGCCAGTAACGAGATTGAACTAGGTATTGAGATACCGACGATCAAATCTCGGGCAAGTAACATACCGATGACAAAGGGAACAACGTATGTTATTATGCGGTTTGACCAATAAAGATCTTCATAGAATATGTAGGAGCCAATATGAGCATCCAGGTTCCGCTATTGGTTATTGACCGGAAACGTGTCTCGGTCATGTCTACATAGTTCTCGAACCCGTAGGGTCCGCATGCTTAAAGTTTCAATGACGATTATATTATGAGTTTTGGTGTACCAAAGGTTGTTCGGAGTCCCGGATATGATCACGGACATGACAAGGAGTCTCGAAATGGTCGAGACGTGAAGATTGATATATTGGAAGCCTATATTTGGATGTCAGAAGTGTTTCGGGTGAAATCGGGATTTTACAGGAGTACCGAGGGGTTACCGAAACCCCCCGGGGACTTAATGGGCCATAGTGGGCCTTAGTGGAGAAGAGGAGAATAGGCCAGGGCAGAGCCACGCCCCTCCCCCTAGTTCGAATAGGACAAGGAGAGGGGGCGGCGCCCCCCCTTTCCTTCCTCTCTCTCCCTCCTCTTTCCCCCCTTCTCCTAATCCAACAAGGAAGGAGGGAGTCCTACTCCCGGTGAGAGTTGGACTCCCCTTGGCGCGCCTCCTCCCTGGCTGGCCACCCCCTCCCCCCTTGCTCCTTTATATACGGGGGTAGGGGGCACCTCTAGACACAACAACAATTGATCCCTTGGATCTCTTAGCCGTGTGCGGTGCCCCCTCCACCATAATCCACCTCGATAATATCGTTGCGGTGCTTAGGCGAAGCCCTGTGTCGATAGAACATCATCATCGTCACCACTCCGTCGTGCTGACGGAACTCTCCCTCAAAGATCGGCTGGATCGGAGTTCGAGGGACGTCATCAAGCTGAACGTGTGCTAAACTCGGAGGTGCCGTATGTTCGGTACTTGGATTGGTCGGATCGTGAAGATGTACGACTACATCAACCATGTTGTGCTAACGCTTCCGCTTTCGGTCTACGAGGGTACGTGGACACACTCTCCCCTCTCATTGCTATGCATCACCATGATCTTGCGTGTGCGTAGGAATTTTTTTGAAATTACTACGTTCCCCAACATTATGTAATTCAAATCATGATGAAAAATCAAGTAGATAGCACACCGTTTATTATCACCAACCGTGTGAGATGCAGCACAAAATATCCTGGAGCACCCTCGGTGTATAGTACGCCTATGGCTTACGCGAGAAGGTGCGTCAGCTCGTGTCTCAAGCACTCTAGTTCGCTCCCCAAATATCATTTCATTGTTCAATCGTCGCCGGTGAAAGATGGGCACGTGGACCCGTGTCGTGAGGGCAACTTCGGTGGCCCACTCCGGTGAGAGCGCGGCCGCAGCCGCCATGCGCGTGCTAATAAGGTGCATGAGTGCGGTCGCAATTTGCGAACCGGCGACCAAGGCATCCCAAAAGGCCGCGGTTGCTTCTTAGGTGGCGGCAGCAACATATGCCTCGGGGATAGCAACTGGCGAGATTGGCACAGCAGTTATCCATTCCGCAGCGGCGGCCTTAGCCTTGATGGAGGCCGCCCACGACCATGTCGAGGCCGCCCACACCCAGCTTGTGGCGGTCACGCACAAATCTAATGAAGCTTCTCTGACAACGGTCATCAACCCACGGCCAAAGAGTTGGCAATCGTCGAGAGCGTTGGAGCAGTCGTTCGTTCCTCCGTCGCATACCTTGCAACAACGGAGCCCGTCCAAGCCTAGATCACGGCCACCCACTCCCGTCTCGTGGCGGCTTTTTTCCAAAGAGATGGTGGAAGCGGGTGGCAAGATGCTTGCCGAGTATGGTGCGATGGATGCCATGGAGCCCCTTCCCCAGTAGACCGTCGGGCGCGAGCTGGACATGGAGGAGGTAGCGGAGATCGACGAGCACCAGTCAGAGTACTAGTACTCTTTGTTTTGTTTAATTAAGAGCGTTGGTATTTAATTTGTTAGAGTAATGTTTAGGTGAGCTAGCTCTGTTTAATTGCTGAACTTGCTCGATTAAGAAGTGTGGGTGTGTTGTAGTCTCCTTTGTGTACCCAAATTATGCAATGACGTGGATGACCACTGTAACCATGCAAATTCGAACCAAAATTTTTGGCGTTCAAACTCATCACACACGGGTTAAGGTACCTGAATCGTTTGTGATGTTCACATATCATACACAGTTCTAAATAAGGGACCTTGTCTGATGACACTTTGCGCGCCAGTTTTTTCACTGAAGCGATTCCAAATTTTCGGCTTCCGCGGAATATCTACCTCCCCGCCCCCTCCACCTTACCAAAAGCCACATTTCCCCTGTTTCCACCTTCCTTTCCAAGTTGAAGCCTTCACTCCTTGCTTGCAGCGCCGCCTCCTCGCAGGCCACCATCCTTCACGCTGCTCGGCCTCGTCTATCCAGGCAGGTAATCAACACCCGACCCCCATTCTCCTCCTCCTTCCACATCCCACATGCCCCGACCGCCGGCGAGAGCGCGACACCTTCCACTCAAATCACCGACCCCTCGACCAAATAAGCGCCGCCCTAAGCCATGGTGCATGTAGTTTAGCTAGGATCTCAAGGAGCATTTGGCAGCGGAGAAGCAAATCGCGGCCGCACGCGCGGATGAGGTCGCGATGGCTGCCATTCGTGTCGACCCCCAGATCTTGGAGGAGCACCTTGCCATTTGGTAGCTACTCCAGTTAAGCATGCTTGGTTCACCCATTGCATGTGCTGCTCCTGCCTTTTCTTCACAAATTCTAGTGAATTATGCTATCTAATTTTACCATGCAATCTGTTGTTGTAGTGTATATGTTCTATATGTCGTGTTGTGTGGTGCTCACTTATTAACTGTTTTGTTAATTAGTTGTCGTCTTCAGTTAACTGTTTGGTTCAATTCTGCAAATGTGATGTTCAATTCTTCAGGCTGAAATTTTGTATTGTCTTTCATGTGAGAAATAAATTGAATTTATCTTTACAAAATACATGAGAAACGAATACAATTGCTATATTTCCAAGTTGTCAAGCATGCTTGGTTTGGTTATACATTGTGTAATGTGGTGCTCAGTTAACGTTTGGTTCATTTGTGTTGTGCTGTTTAGTTAACTGTTTGGTCCAATTCTGCAAGCGATGTTCAATAGTTGTGGGTGCATTCTGTTATTGTATACCATGTGAGAATAAATTGAATTTGGCTGTAGTAAATACATAAGAAACAAGTACAATTGCTATATTTCCAAGTTGTTAAGCATGCTTGGTTTGGTTAACTATCTGGTCTTCTATTAGGAGTATGTTATATTGTGCAATGTGGTGATTAGTTAATATTTGATTCATTTGTTGTGGTGTTTACTTAACTACATGGTTCAATTCTGCAATGCGATGTCCAATTGTTGTGGCTGCATTCTGTTATTGTATACCATGTGAGAAATAAATCGAATTTGGCTGTACTAAATACATGAGAAACAAATACAATTGCTATATTTCCAAGTTGTTAAGCATGCTTGGTTTGGTTAACTGTCGGATCTTCTATTAGGAGCATGTTATATTGTGCAATGTGGTGCTAAGTTAATGTTTGGTTCATTTGATGTGGTGTTTAGTTAACTGCTTGGTTCAATTCTGCAATGCGATGTCCAATTGTCGTGGGTGGAATTTTCTATTGTTGTGCATGTGAGGAATAAATCGAATTTGGATGCACTTAATACATGAGAAACATATACAGGTGCTATATTTCCTAGTTCTTAATCATGCTTGGTTTGGATAAATCGGTTTTCCATGTGGCTTGAATTAATCTGATGAATCTGCAATGTGCTTATTTTTCATCAACATATTTTACTGATAGCATGCGAGCCCTTACTTAACCTGATGACTAACTACCTTATATGTGTTGCAGGGAAACAATGGGAAGCACTAAGGTTTACAATCGAGGTTAGCACGTGCATGGTCTATTGTCTAATAGCACATTATTGTGCAATTGCAGGAACCATTCTGATATTTAGGTTTACAATTTGGTCTTGCACATGTAGGTCCTGCTGTCAGAGGTTTTGACCCACTGTTCGACCCTTTTTGCATATGGGGAAATGAGTTGTCCATGAATATCAATCAAATCAAGAAACTCAGAAAGATTGTTAGGATAAAGAAATTAGCGACAAAGAAACAACAAGATCTTTGTCTGCACAATGAAGAAGACATCAGTTCACTACAAGATGGTACTAACTATTATACCTTGCCTTTTTTTATTCATTTGCCCCATTTCCAATATAGAGAAGATATTTACGCACATTCTTGTTTTCAGGCCTTTCCAAAGTAGTTCACTGAGGATTACCTCTCAAACCACCTCTATGGTCAGGAGGCGAGGAAAGTTTCCATACAACACCCATGGTTCAATATTGAAGTGTTCCTGAAGAGAACGAAGGACGGGCGGTCAATCATCCATAGGCACTGGCCTAAATTTGCAAAGACCTTCAACATGAATGAAGGCTTAATATTTGCCTTCCGCTTCAGTAGTTTTCCAGATGAGATGCATCTGTTTATATACCGGTTGTGATGCTAATTTCAAAAGGTTCTACATGTTGCATGTGAAACTTGGTGCTGTTGTTGTTGTGTAATGGGGTAGCTGAGTGCTGAAGCTATATCATGTTGTACTCTGATGAATTTCAATTATGAAATTCTGCTTCCTTAATATGGAAATAAAATATATTATGTGCTTAATATCAATGCCAATTAGATTAATAAATGGATTATTAATAATAGGGCAATTAGCTTGCTAATTGGGTTTTGCTACTGCAAACGGTTATTGAAAAAATACCATGGGCGATGACCTCTGGCAACGCACACAGTTTCTAGGAATAAACCGTGTTGGATCAATGAACAATCACACACGACTTTCTCTTGAAAATTGTTTGCGTTCAGCCACCTTGCGCAAATGTTTACCACATAACTGTGTGTGATGAACAGCCTTTG
This sequence comes from Triticum aestivum, assembly GCF_018294505.1. NCBI lineage: Eukaryota > Viridiplantae > Streptophyta > Magnoliopsida > Poales > Poaceae > Triticum > Triticum aestivum. Next base: position 409,817,846 of record NC_057813.1, on the reverse strand, counting down.
CCACACAGTTTCTTCTATGGACCGTGTGTGATGCATTCAATAACGCAAACAATAAAATTGTTAATATCGTGTGCGATGGCAACGCTGTCACAAACGATTTAACGGGAAAAATTGTGTGTGTTGTACCTGTGAACGAAACGTTTTCCTTGGAGCGACTGTGTGGGATGTACATACGAACGGAAACGTTTAGCGGGGACTAACTGTGTGGGATGTACTTGCGAATGGAAACAATTTCTCCTATATAATTGTATTTTTTAGCTCTACTGTACGTATTTCCGTATTTGAGCGCTCGCTGGTCGCACACGACCTCATTTTGCCGAGTGTGTGTACCAGAAGGGCATATCCCCGACGGTTTCTAGGTCGTGTGGGAAGGACCACCCTATCGCCGTCACTCACTAGGCGATGGTTCCAAATGTCGTCGCGGAAAGGGGTTAAAAACCGTTTGTATAGCACTGACGCGTACTAGTGGTAGCAGTTCAGAGGCAACACCACCGGAGAGTAGTCTAAGCACAGATATTATAGTTCTTGAGGCTCTGCTAGAGGCAGAAAGAGATGGTGTGGCTGCCATGAATGAGGTAATCTTGATCTTGAGGCTGGAAATTATGCAATTATCTGCACGCATTATGCAAGCAACCCAAGAATTGGAGGAAGTAAGAATGTTGCATTTGAAAATGGAGGAGGTCTTGTTGTTTCTGCTATCTGAAGCCTAGGGTAATCCCAGTTCTTCTTTAGATACCAGTTGAAATTGTCATTAGATTATTATACTTGCATGTTGTGTCATGTATCTGAATGGGTTATGTTGTAAGACCCCCTATGTTGTCCATGTGTTATAATGATCCAAATTTTTTAGGCGAGGTAATCCTCAGGACTTGTATGATTGACATAAGGTGAACTGTTTTTCGTGTGAGCATATTGTATTGGATGAAATAACTATTTGAATCAAAGTGTATCCAACCGACTGAATTTGAAGATCACGACATTTCTAAATCATAATCATACATAAAGGTGGAATAAATATTTGTCGTGGTTTTGAAGAAATAAATAACAAAACATACAATTATCTATGGATATTCGTAATCGAATACAAATTGGATATGAATTTAGTTGTGAGGGGCCAGGGTAAACGTGAATGCTAATTCTCCCAAGTTTTGCATGAAGCGGCTAAACACCCACTATCATTTGTGGGCTGCAAGCAAGTGTTTGCGAGAAGGAAATTACTGTCTACCCCTCACACTTGACATCCTAATCGACCGGATTTACACTGTTGTCGATAGGGGTAGACTAGTAACTTCAATCGGACGTGACACGACCGCCTTTGAGCCCATTCAGACACGGTGGGCGCCAAACGTGGGCGGCAAAACACATTTGATTCAAGCTCGTCCTAAAGACATGTGTCCCTCCCTCCATTTCCCCATTCATACATGGTAGGTAGCAAAGCAAAATCTCCTCGTCCGAAATCGATGTGGGCAAATATTTTAAATAGGGGCAGTTGTGTAACTTCCCTCAGACATGACACAACCACCCTACCTGTTAGCCCCGTTCTTACACCGTGGGCGCCAAATGTGGGTAGCAAAACACCCTCTCCTCGCCCGAAATCGCTACCGGCAAATATTTGGGAGATGCGAGATTACTGTCCTATCCCCAACCGACGTGATGTCTGAAATTTTAAACGGGGGATAAGTTTGTAACTTTCCCATATTTCAGACAAGCGCGTCCCAAAGTTTGAGATCCCCCTCCCCCTCCATTTCCCCATTCATACACTGTCGGCGCCACAACAACCTCCCCACTGCGGCCAGCCTCCTCCATCCGCCACCCCATCCTCCACCTTACCGGAGCTGCTACCCCTACCCCGCCGTCCACTCCAAGAGATGGACGTCTCTCATCCACGACACCGGACCAGGATCCTTTCATTGCGCCCTCTCGCTTCATCAGTGCCATCGTCCACCTTGTCGTTGCCGCTCTACGACTACCTCATCCACGGCAACATGACTTATCCCCAACCCAGTTGTCTGCCGTCTAAAGTCTTGTTCCGCGCCACCGACAGCCATCGCACCCACAGCACCCTCAACGTATCAGCAGGGGCCTACACGGCGTCGCAAGAGAGGTGGTACTCTTTCATATGTGCTTAAGTTATTGATCTCACCCGGAAAATAGATTGTAAATTGTTTACTGTACTTTTCTTATCTGTACCAAATCGTAGTGGCTAGTTGAAAGCAAACATTGGTTGTGAAGTATCTTTGTTTGGTTTGCACCTTCAGATCCGCCATGGCATGGTCACTATACTCGTAAAGCTTATGGTTTCCCCCCTTTATATTCACTATCATCATCGTAGGTGCTTCGTGTCGTGCTAGCACTGCTCCTCAATACCTCAACCCGTCAAGCAACACAACATGCCACTCATAATTCCAAAGCTTAGTTGTTGAAATACGAATCTGATATGATGCTCATATTACTAAAATAGATAATGTTTAATTGGTCACCTAATGTTCATATATTCATTTTGAAAAGCATGTGCGCCACCCACTGGTCCAGCTAGTTCCACTTTCCTAATTTTACGCTTGATGCTTAGGGTTTTCCCCTTTTATCTACTCTACTATGATCTGTGTAGGTGCTTTCTGTCGTACTAGCATTACTCCACCCTTCAAGCTAAACAACACAACACTCAAAATTCCAAAGCTTAGTTGTTCAAATGTGATTGTGATATGATACTGATATTAGTTAACAGACACATTTAATTGGTTAGCTAAAGGTCCCACTTGAGTTTCCAAATGCATGTCGCGACATATAGAGAGACAGCAGAATTGCATTTCTTTGTCACTTGTTGACTGTACTTTCTTGTCCATACCAAATCTTAGTTGTTATTTCAAAGCAAACATCGGTTGCTAACTACCCTTTGCGCGGTTTGCAGCTTCAGATATGCCATCCCATTGCCACGGTCAACACTATACTCATCATGCTTACGGTTTCCCCATTTTATGATGACAATGATCAGCCTACGTGGTTCGTGTTGTAATAGCACTACTCCACCGATCGAGCTAAACAAGCTTAGTTGTACAAATTCAAATATGATATTATGCTGATATTAGTAAAACTAAGACATGTTTAATTGGTCAGCTAAATGTTCCTACTTTAGTTTCGAAATGCATGTGAGCCACATATGGAGAGACCGGAAGGAATAGTATTTCTCGGTGCGCTCTGGTTCATCATGGGTGGGCAACTGACATTGTATAGAAATACTTGTAATATCTTCAATCTGCTTGCTCTTCTGCTCTTCTTTGAGATGATCCACTTCTCTTCTTTCATAAGTATGTTCCTTGTTGGGAATAGTAGCGGAGACATTTGCGGTCGACTGGTCAGGTCGAGTTGTTCTCCCTTAGTATATTTTGAATCTGTCAGGTCAGGTCGACTTGTTCATCTTTACTATATGTTGAAGCTGTAATCTGTGAAGTATCATCACTTCTGGAGCTCTCATATTTTGAGTAGTAGGCCACATTATATTAATGCACACACCAAATTATAGCATGCATGACATCTTTCAAAAGAATTGCAGAGATAGCACAAAGGGGTTTACAGGGAGGCAGTATTGGATTAGAATCACTTCTGCATTACAAAGATAATCTCACTTGTTTTTATGTTTTCATGCATGTGAGGTATTGAACATTATCAAAATGAATATGAGAATGGGCGCACGAGAGGAATATTGCGGAACAATCCACTAGCTAACAAACTTGGCATGGTGGAGGATGGCCTATCTTATTCACCCATAAAGGTGCTTGCTCTAACTTGGCAAGGTTGTATTGGTCGCACATATTTTTCATATGACATCTTGCATTACTTATACTTTGTTACACCAGCATCTGCTTAGTTTAAGCATCATATATGAGTATATGCCATACCTATCCATTTTCTGTACCTATTCCATGTGTCTTCATACTATGTTTTTCCAGTCAAATGTTGTTCTTTCATAATAGATGTCCAAAAGGAAGAGGATGAGTGCAGATCCTCAAGGAGTACAAACTAGGTATTTGGAAAAGGTAGTGATACATGTTAAATCAGATAGATCAGCAGCCACAGAAAACACAAGCCCAACTGTACCACACTTTACCCCTACTCCACTGGCCAAACCCCTATTAGAGCTGCTGAGAGCCCAGCGTCAGGTACTGTCTGATGTTGCTTGAAGCTATATCGGTATTTCCCCAAAGAGGAAGAGATCATGTAGCATAGCGGCAGTAGGTATTTCCCTCAGATATGAAACAAAGGTTATCGAACCAGTAGGAGAACCAAGAAACACAATGTAAACAACCCCTGCACATAAAGAACAACACCTCGCAACCCGGCGTGTTAAAGGGGTTGTAAATCCCTTTCAAGGTACGACGCCTCAAGATAGGCAAAGGACGTGAGGTAAATTTGTAGATAGGATAAATAGATCACGGAACAAATAAATTGCAGCAAGGTATTTTTGTATTTTGGGTTTAATAGATCTGAAAATAAATGCAAGAGAAAATAGATCGCAAAGGCAAATATGATGAAAAGAGACCCGGGGGTCGTAGGTTTCACTAGCGTGGCTTCTCTCGAGAAAAATAGCAAACATTGGGAAAACAATTAATGTTGGGCAATTGATAGAACTTCAAATAATCAAGACGATATCCAGGCAATCATCATTATATAGGAATCACGTCCAAGATTAGTAGACCAACTCCTGCCTGCATCTACTACTACTACTCCACACATCGACCGCTATCCAGCATGCATCTAGAGTATTAAGTTCATGAGAAAATGGAGTAATGCAATAAGAATGATGACATGATGTAGACGAGATCCGTTTATTGATATGTCTCCAACGTATCTGTAATTTTTGATTGTTCCATGCTATTATATTACCCCTTTTCGATGTTTATGGGCTTTATTTTACAAATTTATATCATTTTTGGGACTAACCTACTAACCGGAGGCCCAGCCCGTATTGCTGTTTTTTTGCCTATTCAGTATTTCGAAGAAAAGGAATATCAAACAGAGTCCAAACGGAATGAAACCTTCGGGAGCGTGATTTTTGGAACAAACGTGATCTAGAGGACTTGGAGTGCAAGTCAAGAAGCAATCGAGGCGGCCAGGAGATAGGAGGGTGCGGCCACCCCCTCTAGGCGCGCCCCCTATCTCCTGGGCCCCTCAGGCGGCCACCGACGTACTTCTTCCTCCTATATATACCTACATACCCCGAAAACATTCAGGGAGCCAACGACAAACAATTTAAACCGCCGCAACCTTCTGTATCCGCGAGATCCCATCTTGGAGCCTTCGTCGGTGCTCCGCCGGAGGGGGAATTGACCATGGAGGGCTTCTACATCAACACCATAGTCCCTTCAATGAGTTGTGAGTAGTTTACCACAGACCTTCGGGTCCATAGTTATTAGCTCGATGGCTTCTTCTCTCTTTTTGGATCTCAATACCATGTTCTCCCCCTCTCTTGTGGAGATCTATTCGATGTAACTCTTTTTGCGGTGTGTTTGTCGAGATCCAATGAATTGTGGGTTTATGATAAAGTTTATCTATGAGAAATATTTGAATCTCCTATGAATTCTTTTATGTATGATTGAGTTATCTTTGCAAGTCTCTTCGAATTATCAATTTGGTTTGGCCTACTAGATTGATCTTTCTTGCCATGGGAGAAGTGCTTAGCTTTGGGTTCAATCTTGCGGTGTCCTTACCCAGTGACAGAAAGGGTTACGAGGCATGCATTGTATTGTTTCCATTGAGGATAAAAAAGATAGGGGTTTATATCATATTGCATGAGTTTATCCCTCTACATCATGTCATCTTTCTTAATGTGTTACTCTGTTCTTATGAACTTAATACTCTAGATGCATGCTAGATAGCGGTCGGTTTGTGGAGTAATAGTAGTAGATGCAGGCAGGAGTCGGTCTACTTGTCGTGGACGTGATGCCTATATACATGATCATGCCTAGATAATCTCATAATTATTCGCTTTTCTATCAATTGCTCGACAGTAATTTGTTCACCCACCGTAATACTTACGGTATCTTGAGAGAAGCCACTAGTGAAATCTATGGCCCCCGGGTCTATCTTTTATCATATAAGCTTTCAATCTACTTTTATTTGCATCTTTAATTTTTGCATCTATATTATAAAATACCAAAAAATATATTTATCTTATCATATTATCTCTATCAGATCTCACTTTCGCAAGTGGCCGTGAAGGGATTGACAACCCCTTTATTGCGTTGGTTGCGAGTTCTTTTTTTGTTTGTGTAGGTGTGTGGGACTTTTAGGAGCCTCCTACTGGATTGATGCCTTGGTTCTCAAAAACTGAGGGAAATACTTACGCTACTTTGCTGCATCACCCTTTCCTCTTCAAGGAAAACCAACGCAAGCTCAAGATGTAGCAAGAAGGATTTCTGGCGCCGTTGCCGGGGAGGTCTTCACTCAAGTCAAGACATACCAAGTACCCATCACAAACTCATCTCCCTCGCATTTACATTATTTGCCATTTGCCTCTCGTTTTCCTCTCCCTCACTTCACCTTTGCCATTTTATTCGCCATCCCTTTCCCAATCTTCTCCTCTCTTTTTCGCTTGCCTTTTTCTGTTTGCTTGTGTGTTGGATTACTTGTTGCCATCGCGCAAGATAATACCAAATTGTGTGATTTCTCCAATACCAATAATAATAATTTCCTTAGTACTCTGATTGCTCCTCTTAAAGATGTTGAGTCTTGTGAAATCAATACTGCTTTGCTGAATCTTGTTATGAAAGATAAATTCGCCGGCCTTCCTAGTGAAGATGCCGCTACTCATCTAAACTGAAGGAAATATGCCCTAGAGGCAATAATAAAGTTATTATTTATTTCCTCATATCATGATAAATGTTTATTATTCATGCTAGAATTGTATTAACCGGAAACATAATACATGTGTGAATACATAGACAAACACAACGTCACTAGTATGCCTCTACTTGACTAGCTCATTAATCAAAGATGGTTATGTTTCCTAACCATAGACATGTGTTGTCATTTGATTAATGGGATCACATCATTAGGAGAATGATGTGATTGACATGACCCATTCCGTTAGCCTAGCACTTGATCGTTTAGTATATTGCTATTGCTTTCTTCATGACTTATACATGTTCCTGTAACTATGAGATTATGCAACTCCCGTTTACCGGAGGAACACTTTGGGTGCTACCAAACATCACAACGTAACTGGGTGATTATAAAGGAGTACTACAGGTGTCTCCAAAGGTACATGTTGGGTTGGCGTATTTCGAGATTAGGTTTTGTCACTCCGATTGTTGGAGAGGTATCTCTGGGCCCTCTCGGTAATGCACATCACTATAAGCCTTGCAAGCAATGTAGCTAATGAGTTAGTTACGGAATGATGCATTACATAACGAGTAAAGAGACTTGCCAGTAACGAGATTGAACTAGGTATTGGATACCGACGATCGAATCTCGGGCAACTAACATACCGATGACAAAGGGAACAACGTATGTTGTTATGTGGTTTGACCGATAAAGATCTTCGTAGAATATGTAGGAACCAATATGGGCATCTAGGTTCCGCTATTGGTTATTGACCGAGAATAGTTCTAGGTCATGTCTACATAGTTCTCGAACCCGTAGGGTCCGCACGCTTAACGTTACGATGACAGTTTCATTATGAGATTATAAGTTTTGATGTACCGAAGTTTGTTCGGAGTCCCGAATGTGATCACGGACATGACGAGGAGTCTCGAAATGGTCGAGACATAAAGATTGATATATTGGACGACTATATTCGGACACCAGAAGTGTTCCGGACGTTTTCGGAGAAAACCGGAGTGCCGGAGGGTTACTGGAACCCCCCCCCCCCTGGGGAGAAGTAATGGGCCCTATGGGCCTTAGTGGAGAGAGAGAGGGGTAGCCAGCATGGGCCGCGCGCCCCCTCCCCCTCTGGTCCGAATTGGACTAGGAAGGGGGGGCGGCGCCCCCCTCTTTCCCTCCCCCTCTCCCCCTTCCTTTCCCCCTCCTAGTAGGAGTAGGAAAGGGGGAGTCCTACTCCTACTAGGAGGAGGACTCCTCCTCCTGGCGCGCCCTCTAGGGCCGGCCGGCCTCCCCCTTGCTCCTTTATATACGGGGGCGGGGGGCACCCTAGAACACACAAGTTGATCTACGGATCGTTCCTTAGCCGTGTGCGGTGCCCCCCTCCACCATATTCCACCTCAGTCATATCGTCGCGGAGTTTAGGCGAAGCCCTGCGCCGGTAGAACATCATCATCGTCACCACGCCATCGTGCTGACGGAACTCATCCCCGACACTTTGCTGGATCGGAGCCCGGGGATCGTCATCGAGCTGAACGTGTGCTGAACTCGGAGGTGTCGTACGTTCGGTGCTTGGATCGGTCGGATCGTGAAGACGTATGACTACATCAACCGCGTTGTCATAACGCTTTTGCTTACGGTCTACGAGGGTACGTGGACAATACTCTCCCCTCTCGTTGCTATGCCATCACCATGATCTTGCGTGTGCGTAGGAAATTTTTTGAAATTACTACGTTCCCCAACATCTGTCTCTCTCACTTTAGCTGAATCGAGTGTGGCTACGCCCGGTCCTTGCGAAGGTTAAAACAGCACTAACTAGGCGAACTATCGTTGTGGTTTTGATGCGTAGGTAAGAACAGTTCTTGCTAAGCCCGTAGCAACCATGTAAAACTTGCAACAACAAAGTAGAGGACGTCTAACTTGTTTTTGTAGGGCATGTTGTGATGTGATATGGTCAAGACGTGATGCTATATTTTATTGTATGAGATGATCATGTTTTGTAACCGAAGTTATCGGTAATTGGCAGGAAGGTACCAAAGTAATCCAGGAGTGGATCACAGGACAGCGGTCAAGAACATCCTGAAATACCTGAAAAGGACTAAGGATATGTTTCTCGTATATGGAGGTGACAAAGAGCTAGTCGTAAATGATTACGTCGATGCAAGCTTTGACACTGATCCGGACGATTCTAAATCGCAAACCGGATGCGTGTTTTTATTAAATGGTGGAGCTGTAAGTTGGTGCAGTTCTAAACAAAGCGTCGTGGCGGGATCTACATGTGAAGCGGAGTACATAGCTGCTTCGGAAGCAGCAAATGAAGGAGTCTAGATGAAGGAGTTCATTTCCGATCTAGGTGTCATACCTAGTGCATCGGGACCAATGAAGATCTTCTGTGACAATACTGGTGCAATTGCCTTGGCAAAGGAATCCAGATTTCACAAGAGGACCAAGCACATCAAGAGACGCTTCAATTCCATACGGGACCAAGTCCAACTGGGAGACATAGAAACTTGCAAGATACATACGGATCTGAATGTTGTAGACCCGTTGACTAAGCCTCTCTCACGAGCAAAACATGATCAGCACCAAGATCCATGGGTGTTAGAATCATTACTATGTAATCTAGATTATTGACTCTAGTGCAAGTGGGAGACTGAAGGAAATATGCCCTAGAGGCAATAATAAAGTTATTATTTATTTCCTCATATCATGATAAATGTTTATTATTCATGCTAGAATTGTATTAACCGGAAACATAATACATGTGTGAATACATAGACAAACACAACGTCACTAGTATGCCTCTACTTGACTAGCTCATTAATCAAAGATGGTTATGTTTCCTAACCATAGACATGTGTTGTCATTTGTTTAATGGGATCACATCATTAGGAGAATGATGTGATTGACATGACCCATTCCGTTAGCCTAGCACTTGATCGTTTAGTATATTGCTATTGCTTTCTTCATGAGTTATACATGTTCCTATAACTATGAGATTATGCAACTCCCGTTTACCGGAGGAACACTTTGGGTGCTACCAAACGTCACAACATAACTGGGTGATTATAAAGGAGTACTACAGGTGTCTCCAAAGGTACATGTTGGGTTGGCGTATTTTGAGATTAGGTTTTGTCACTCCGATTGTCGGAGAGGTATCTCTGGGCCCTCTCAGTAATGCACATCACTATAAGCCTTGCAAGCAATGTAGCTAATGAGTTAGTTACGGAATGATGCATTACATAACGAGTAAAGAGACTTGCCGCTAACGAGATTGAACTAGGTATTGGATACCGACGATCGAATCTCGGGCAAGTAACATACCGATGACAAAGGGAACAACGTATGTCGTTATGCGGTTTGACCGATAAAGATCTTCGTAGAATATGTAGGAACCAATATGGGCATCCAGGTTCCGCTATTGTTTATTGACCGAGAATAGTTCTAGGTCATGTCTACATAGTTTTCGAACCCGTAGGGTCCGCACGCTTAACGTCACGATGACAGTTTCATTATGAGTTTATAAGTTTTGATGTACCAAAGTTTGTTCGGAGTCCCGGATGTGATCACGGACATGACGAGGAGTCTCGAAATGGTCGAGACATAAAGATTGATATATTGGACGACTATATTCGGACACCGGAAGTGTTCCGGACGTTTTCGGAGAAAACAGGAGTGCCGGAGGGTTACCGGAACCCCCCCCCCCCGGGAGAAGTAATGGGCCCTATGGGCCTTAGTGGAGAGAGAGAGAGAGGGGCAGCCAGCATGGGCCGCGCGCCCCCTCCCCCTCTGGTCCGAATTGGACTAGGAAGGGGGCGGCGCCCCCCTCTTTCCCTCTCCCTCTCCCCCTTCCTTTCCCCCTCCTAGTAGGAGTAGGAAAGGGGGAGTCCTACTCCTACTAGGAGGAGGACTCCTGCTCCTGGCGCGCCCTCTAGGGCCGGCCGGCCTCCCTCCCTTGCTCCTTTATATACGGGGGCGGGAGGCACCATAGAACACACAAGTTGATCTATGGATCGTTCCTTAGTCGTGTGCGGTGCCCCCCTCCACCATATTCCACCTCGGTCATATCGTCGCGGAGTTTAGGCGAAGCCCTGCACCGGTAGAACATCATCATCGTCACCACGCCGTTGTGCTGACGGAACTCATCCCCAACGCTTTGCTGGATCGGAGCCCGGGGAACGTCATCGAGCTAAACGTGTGCTGAACACGGAGGTGCCGTACGTTCGGTGCTTGGATCGGTCGGATCGTGAAGACGTACGACTACATCAACCGCGTTGTCATAATGCTTCCGCTTACGGTCTACGAGGGTACGTGGACAATACTCTCCCCTCTCGTTGCTATGCCATCACCATGATCTTGCGTGTGCGTAGGAAAAATTTTTAAATTACTACGTTCCCCAACATAAACAACTTTGTTGATTTGTGTGATATGCAAAAGAAGAAAGATACGGATAATGATATTGTTAAATTGAAGTTATTTCCATTTTCACTTAGAGATCGTGCTAAAGTTTGGTTTTCGTCTTTGCCTAAAAATAGTATTGGTTCTTGGAACAAGTGCAAAGATGTTTTTATCTCTAAGTATTTTCCTCCCGCTAAGAGCATCACTCTTAGGAACGATATTATGAATTTTAAACAACTTGATCATGAGCATGTTGCCAATCTTGGGAAAGAATGAAATTGATGATTCGCAATTGCCCTACTCATGGTTTGAATTTATGGATGATCATACAAAAATTTTATGCCAGTTTGAACTTTGCTTTTAGAAATCTTTTAGATTCGGCCGCGGGAGGCACGTTTATGGAAATCACGTTAGGAGATGCTACAAAACTTCTTGATAATATTATGGCTAATTATTCTCAATGGCACACCGAAAGATCTTCTAGTAAAAAAGTGCATGCTATAGAAGAAATCAATGTTTTGAGTGGAAAGATGGATGAACTTATGAAGTTGTTTGCTACTAAAAATACTCCTCTTGATCCCAATGATATGCCTTTGTCTACTTTGACTTAGAATAAAAATGAATCTATGGATGTGAATTTTGTTGGTAGGAATAGTTTTGGAAACAATGCTTATAGAGGAAACTTTAATCGCAGACCATTCCCTAGTAATTCCTCTAATAATTATGGAAATTCCTACAATAATTCTTATGGTAATTTTAATAAGATGCCCTCTGATTTTGAGAATAGTGTGAAAGAGTTTATGATCTCTCAAAAGAATTTTAATACCTTGCTTGAAGAAAAATTGCTCAAAGTTGATGATTTGGCTAGGAACGTTGATAGACTTTCGCTTGATGTTGACTCTTTGAAACTTAGATCTACTCCTCCTAAGCATGATATCAATGACTCTCTCAAATCCATGAGAATTTCCGTTGATGAGTGCAAGGAAAGAACCGCTAGATTGCATGCTAAGAAAGAGTGCTTTGTAAAGGCGTGTTCTTCTAGTTTCCATGAAAATAATGATGAAGATCTTAAAGTTATTGATGTGTCTCCTATTAGATCTTTGTTTTGCAATATGAATCTTGATAATAATGGGACTGGAGATGAGTCAACTTTAGTTAGAAGGCGTCTCAATAATTCAGAGTTTTTAGATCTTGATACTAAATTTGGTAAAAGTGGGATTGGAGAGGTCATGACTTTAAATAGCATTGAACCCACTATCTCGGATTTCAAGGAATTTGATTATGATAATTGTTCTTTAGAAGGTTGTATTTCCTTGTTGCAATCTGTTATTAATTCTCCTCATGCTTATAGTCAAAATAAAGCTTTTACCAAACATATCGTTGATGCCTTGATGCAATCTTATGATGAAAAACTTAATTTGGAAGTTTCTATACCTAGAAAACTAACGATGAGTGGGAACCTACTATAAAGATTAAAATTAAAGATCATGAGTGTTATGCTTTGTGTGATTTCGGTGCTAGTGTTTCCACGATTCCGAAAACTTTATGTGATATTCTAGGTTTCCATGATCTTGATGATTGCTCTTTAAATTTGCACCTTGCGGATTCCACCATTAAAAAGCCAATGGGAAGGATCAATGATGTTCTCATTGTCGCAAATAGAAATTTGGTGCTCGTAGATTTTATCGTTCTTGATATAGATTGCAATCTTTCTTGCCCTATTATTCTTGGTAGACCTTTCCTTAGAACGATTGGCGCAATTATTGATATGAAGGAAGGGAATATTAGATTCCAATTTCCATTAAGGAAAGGCATGGAGCACTTTCCAAGAAAGAAAGTCAAATTACCTTATGAATCTATCATGCGGGCTACTTATGAATTGAGTGCCAAAGATGGCACTACTTAGATCTATCTTCGCTTTTATGCCTAGCTAGGGGCGTTAAATGATAGCGCTAGTTGGGAGGCAACCCAATTTTATTTGTACCTTTTGTTTTTGCTTCTGTTTGGGAATAAATTTTGCATCTACCTTCTGTTTAGATGTGTTTTTATGTTTTAATTAGTGTTTGTGCCAAGTAGAACCTATAGGATAACCTATGGTGATAGTTAATTTGATTCTGCTGAAAAACAGAAACTTTGCACGCACGAAATTAGTTTTGTTAGATCACATAAACGTGATTTTGCGTTGATTCTTTTTGCTGCTGATCAATAGACAAATTGTCCAGGACTTCCTATTTTGGTAGGATTTTTAAAGTTCCAGAAGTTTAGGTTAGTTATAGATTGCTACAGACTGTTCTGTTTTTGACAGATTCTGTTTTTCGTGTGTTCTTTGCTTTATTTTGATGCATCTATGGCTAGTATTAAGTGGTATGAACCATAGAGAACTTGGAATACAGTAGGTTTAAAACCAAAATAAATAAAGAATGAGTTCATTACAGTACCTTATGTGGTGGTTTTGTTTTATTTCACTAACGGAGCTTATGAGATTTCCTGTTGAGTTTTGTGTTGTGAAGTTTTCAAGTTTTGGGTAAAGATTTGATGGACTATGGAATAAGGAGTGGCAAGAGCCTAAGCTTGGGGATGCCCAAGGCACCCCAAGATATTCAAGAATAGACAAAAGCCTAAGCTTGGGGATGCCCCGGGAAGGCATCCCCTCTTTCGTCTTCATTCATTGGTAACTTTACTTGGAGCTATATTTTTATTCGCCACATGATTTGTGTTTTGCTTGGAGCGTCGTGTATTATATTAGTCTTTGCTTTTTAGTTTTCCACAATCATCCTTGCTGTACACACCTTTTGGGAGAAGCCTACTTGATTAGAATTTGTTAGAATACTCTATGTGCTTCACTTATATCTTTTGAGCTTGATAGTTTTTGCTCTAGTGCTTCACTTATATCTTTTAGAGCATGGCGGTGGCTTAATTTTGTAGAAATTGCTAGTCTCTCATGCTTCACTTATATTAATTTGAGAGTCTCTTAAAACATCATGGTATTTGCTATGGTTATAAAATTGGTCCTAGAACGGTAGGCATCCAAGTTGGGTATAATAAAAACTATCACAGGAAGGGAATTGGATGCTATGATCAATTTGATAGTTGATAATTGTTTTGAGATATGGAGGTAGTGATATTAAAGTCATGCTAGTTGGGTGATTATGAATTTAAAGAATGCTTGTGTTGAAGTTAGCAAGTCTCATAGCATGCACGTATGGTTAAAGTTGTGTAACAAATTTGAAACATGAAGTGTACCCGGCTTGTGCATCCTTATGAGTGGCGGTCGGGGACGAGCGATGGTCTTTTCCTACCAATCTATCCCTCTAGGAGCATGCGCGTAGTGCTTGGTTTTTTATGACTTCTAAATTTTTGCAACAAGTATATGAGTTCTTTTGACTAATGTTGAGTCCATGGATTATACGCACTTTTTACCTTTCCACCATTGCTAGCCTCTTTGGTACCGTGCATTGCCCTTTCTCACCTTGAGAGTTGGTGCAAACTTCGCCGGTGCATCCAAATCCCGTTGCCGCGGTAGAGCGTGTCGCGCGGCGCGGCGGCTGTTGACTCGTCTGCCGCCCCGCTACGTCCCCGGCCTTGCGGAGACGCCTTCTTGGTGGAGCTGGGGGCTCCGCTTGCGGCGAGCTGGCTGAAGGTGGGGAGGAGGAGGAGTCGATCTTCAACGAGCCGCTCGCGCCCTCGGCGGGCTCGCTCGACTCAGCTTCAGGCCCGACAAGCTCTTCCTCGCCGGCAAGCTCCTCTCGCTCGACAATGCTTGCCGCCTCTGCTGCCTCCGCCTCCTCCACAGTGAATCCCAACTCGCCCGCGGCAGCGGCTGCCGCCGCCTCTTCCAGCCTAGTGGCGATGCGCTGCATCTCATCATCGGTGGTGTCGCGGGTGAGGCTCTTCTGTTCATCGGGGCGGACCGACACTTCCACCAACCCGTCAAAGAACTCCTGCACGACGTCATCTGCAGGCTCTTGCCAAGTGGGGACGATTCCATGCGAATCGCACAGCGGCATCATTGCACGGATGCGGTCGTGCGAGGAGTTGTTGCATAGTGGAACGACACTCCTTGGCAACCTGAACGCTCCAGGATGCTCAGGATCGTGCTTGAACAGTTCCAAGAGCATCGCGTCCAGTTCCAGGACAGTGAAGTTGAAGTTGAGGCCCGGGCGCAGCCTCATGATATCCGCCGCATTCTGGAACTCCCAGGCGGGTCTCCTCCTCTCCTGCAGGGGGGCGATGCGACAGCAAAGAAAATCTGTGCCAACGGCGCCTACAGTGAGCCCGGCAAGCCTGAGGTGTAGGATCCTGGTGACGGCAATCTTCAGCCTAGCGTCTTCCGGGGCCACGCTGCTCCAATCGTTGCCGGGCACTACTGGGGCTTGGTGCTGGGCGGTAAATGGTTGCGGGTTCTCCTCGATAATCCAGCACCAGTCTGCTCTCCATTCATCCCACTTGCTGCGGAGCTCTCCCTCCAGATAAGCTTCCTTCTTGCTAGTTCTCGAGATCCAGGCGATTCCGCCGGATAGAGGCTCCCTCTCTCAACTCGGGGCATAAACAAGTGACGAAAAAGAGCTACATTTGGATAGACTCCGACAAAGTTTTTGCAGAGATGTGCGAAAACAGCCATGGTCAGAATGGCATTGGGGGTGAAGTCAAGGAGGCGGAACCCGTAGGTGTTCATGATATCGCAGAAAAATTCAGAGAAAGGCGGGCAGAGCCCGCAGTAGAAGAACAGCGCGAAGAAAGGGTATCCATTTGGAGCCAGTTCCGAAGCGGCAGGTCGGAGTACCTTCATGCGCGGATGCACTCGCGTCTCCATCGACCAGAAGAGGTAGTAGTACTCCCTCAGCTCCTTCGCGGCGATCTGGGGGGGAAGATTGCCCGCTCCTTTCGCAGCGCCGCGAGCCGCTGCGCCTCGGCCGACTTCACAACCTTCCCCTTGTCGGCTTTCGGAGCCATGGCGGAGGTGGTGGGGGAGATCGACGGTGTTGGTGGTGCTGGAAGCCGGCGCTGATGATCCCGCCGGCGAAGAGGCCGACAAAGCTGTCGCCGCAAAAGCTGGCGAGGGGTCCGGCGATCGCACTGACGGCCCTGAGGCCGCAGGAGCGCCAGGCGCTACGCCGACCGCTGATCCCTCCGCCGCTGCTGCAGCGTCAGGCTCCGAAGAGCCCCAGCCCGGCGCCTATTTGAAGGCCGGCGATGGCATCTTCATCAAGCTCCCCTGGGCGTCAAGCTCCAGGGCGCCGGTTGAAGGAGAAATCTTGGATGGGGAGGTGCTCGCCTCCGCTGGGCTGGCGCTGGTCGACGCGCCGAGCAGCAGCGGCGGCGAGCCTGAGGAGGAGCGGCTACTGCGGAAGCTGTTGTCGATATACCGCGCTCGGCAGGCCAAGCTGGAATCCCGAGAAGCGCTTGTCGCGAAGGCGGGAGTGGATATCGAGAAGCGCGCGGAGGAGCTCCGGGGTCTCAACCAGGAAGCTCTCCGGTCTCTGGCAGAGGAGCAGGAGCAACTCGCCGAGGAGCGGAAAGCCTTCCTCCTCGAGAAGGCCGAAGTTGAAGAGCAACAGCGTCTTGCCGCCGAGAAGTTGTCTGCACAGGAGGGCGAGTTGGCGCAGCGGAAGGTCAACCTTGACAGCCACGATGAGGAGCTTGCCGCGCGCGAGCAAACATTCGGCGGGGCTCTCAAGGAAGCAAAGGATGTTGCCGCAGCCGCCGAGGCCGCCAAGAAGGAGCTGGAGACGAAGGTGGCGCAGCTAGAGGCTAATCTCAAGGCGAGCGGCGAGGAGCTTGTTGCGCTCAAGCGTGAGCACGAGAAGGACGCCACCGCTCATGGCGAGCTGCAGGGTCGTCTCGCCGAGAGGAGCAAGGAGCTTAGCGCCGCCAAGGACTCCAACGCAGATCTTGAGTTGAAACTGGCTACTTTGACTCAGACGCTGGACGGCGCCAGGGAGCGGGAGGTGGCCTTGAAGGAGAAGATCAAAGCCGACGAGGCGCTGCTGGCGAGTGCTGCTGCCACCCAGAACACCTTTGGGGAGAATGTGGAGCACTGGACGGAGGGTCTCGTGGATGTTGCCGCAACCATCGACGGGGAGCTGGCGCAGCTGGGGATGGACGATCTTGGGTATTCCTCCAATGAGCACCTCCAACCCAGCGCCAAGCTCAGCTTGTTCTTCAAAGGCGTGGTGACGGCCCTCCAGCGACTCCGGGAAAGGATCCCAAAGCAGCTGGCCGACGAATCGTGCAAGATCTGCGCGGGAGCTCTTCAAAAGGTGCTGGTGAAGGTGGCCTTCCGCAACCCAGGCCTCAACCTCACCAACGTCCTCAGGTCCTTGCCGCCGGATGCTGATCTGGAAGCACTCAAGACCCTTGTCGCACCCATTGTGGACAAGGTGAGCGGGATCAAGAGGGTTGAGGGCGATCGCGTAGATTAGGCCGCCCGTTTTCTCTTTTTCTTGTCGCTGCTGGTCGTGTCATGAGAACAATCCGTTAGAGCTGCGACAAGCTATCTTGTAATATAACTCTATTTTGGGTAGGATTGCTATGTTATTTCCTTTACTTGATTCCTTCCTTTGTATGTTTTTGCCCTACGCTTTTAGGGAACTTGTCGGTGCAGGCACCTTAGCCGCGAGCGCTGAGTGCGGGACGTCAGCAGCCTGCTGGCGGTGCCGCTACCGACAAGAAACCTTGTCGCAACTAGTCGCAGCTCACTTAAGTTGTTGAGCGGACTCGAAACAAAGTAAGGGCGCAACTAGCTACGAGTTGGTTCCTCCGCGCACAGGTTTTCCATACAAAGCATGGTCGTTCGAGGAAGATAACTTAAAAATTTAAAACTGATTGCTCAAACTTTAGCAACTTAGCTTTTCTGTCGTTTGCTTCCCGGTAAGGCGAAACTTCCTTAAACGACGCCTGGTCCACACCATTATCTTCTCCTTTCCCCCCGGCAAACTTGTGGGCGAGGGAACCTTCCTTCCTTTGAGAAAGAGAAAGAAGAGAAAATAAAGATATGGAGCCTTACGGCTCGTTATTGCTTACCGGGGGTAGGTGCTGCACAAAGTGTCAGATAACGCATGCAAAAAAGTAGGAAGCATGAAATTGACAAGATGTGCGGAGCACATGAGCTTTACTTATGCACGGGGTCTGCGCCCGGCTTTGTACAAAGGATTACATGCAACATCGGCAAGACTTGTACAAAAGGTGGTTGCCGGAACAGGTTCCGGCAACCGCGCCCTACGGGTAAAACTTACGAAGATGCTCAATGTTCCAGGAGTTGCTCACCGGAATGCCATCTTCGGTCTCAAGGCGGACAGCGCCAGGCCTAGTGACTCGTTTCACCCGGTAAGGGCCTTCCCACTTCGGCGTCAACTTGTTGGAATTCTTGGCGGACTGAACGCGCCGAAGAACAAGGTCGCCTTCCTCGAGACTTCTGGCATTAACTTTGCGGCTATGGTAGCGGCGCAAAGCTTGCTGGTATCGAGCAGCTCGTACAGCGGCCTGAAGACGGTCCTCCTCAAGGAGCAGCGCGTCATCTTGTCGCAGCTGCTCTTGCTCAAGCTCATCATAAGCAAGCACTCGAGGTGACCCGTATACGAGTTCCATGGGGAGAACTGCCTCTGCTCCATAGACTAGAGCGAAAGGTGTCTGGCCAGTGGCTCGATTTGGCGTCGTCCTGATCGACCAAAGAACCACCGGCAGCTCCTCAATCCAGTTCTTTCCGCACTTGCGCAGCCTGTCGAAAGTCCTGGTCTTGAGCCCGCGCAGCACTTCAGCATTCGCCCTCTCCGCTTGACCGTTGCTTCTCGGATGAGCAACAGAAGCAAAGCAGACCTTGGCGCCAAGATCTTGGACGTACTGCATGAAGGTGCGGCTCGTGAATTGTGTGCCGTTGTCGGTGATGATCCTGTTAGGGATCCCGAAGCGGCAAACAATCGACCTGAAGAACTTGACTGCTGACTGTGCTGTCACCTTCCTCACTGCTTCCACTTCCGGCCACTTTGTGAACTTGTCGATTGCAACGTACAAGTACTCAAAGCCCCCGACAGCTCGGGGAAAGGGGCCGAGGATGTCGAGCCCCCAGACCGAAAATGGCCAGGATAAAGGGATCGTCTGGAGAGCTTGAGCTGGCTGGTGTATCTGCTTGGAATGGAACTGGCACGCTTCACACTTGGTTACTTGTGCAGTTGCATCCTGGAGGGCTGTCGGCCAAAAGAAACCTTGCCGGAACGCTTTGCCGGCAAGTGCTCTTGCGCCAATGTGGTGACCACATATGCCTCCATGTATCTCTGCCAACAGCTTTTGTCCGTCTTCCCGGTGAATACACTTCAATTTCACACCGTTGAGTCTTCTTCTGTACAGTGTGTTGTCGACAAACTGGTACATACTTGACTGCCGGGCTACTCTTTCCGCTTCTTCTTGCTCTTCGGGAAGTTCTCCTGTCTGAAGGAAACGGACAATCTGCTGTGCCCATGCTGGAGCTTGCGGCTCGACAACAAGGACTAAAGGCACATCTGCTGCTGCGGGAACATCCGCTTCTACGGCGAGAACCTGCGGCTCAGCCGGAGCTTGACGTTCCCCGGCAAGCTTGCCGGAGCAAAACTTGTCGGGAGCGTCTGCTTCAACGGAACAAACCCTAGGGCTTGCCGGAGCAGACTGCTCCTCAGCACCCTTGGTGTTGATCTTGAGGACCTTCTTGGCGGCGGCTTCGGGGAGCTCTGCCGGAAAATAGTCACCAGAAATCAACTTCCTCTTCTTGCTCTGTCCAGTTGATGGCGTTACAGACGGTTGAGTCAGTTTGAGCACAAAGATCCCTGGTTCCACAGGTAACTTAAGTGCGGCGCACTTCGACAGGCCATCGGCAATGTCGTTCTGAGCTCTTGGAACATGTTCCATCTGTAGGCCGTCAAAGTGCTCTTCTAGCTTTCTCACTTCATCAACGTAAGCTTCCATCAACGGACTCTGATAATTCTTGTTCACTTGGCGGACGACAAGCTGTGAGTCACCCCTGACAATGAGCTTCTTGATCCCAAGGTCTGCTGCGATCCTGAGACCGGCAAGCAAACCTTCATACTCTGCGGTATTGTTCGTTGCTTGCTCCTTGGGAAAGTGCATCTGGACTACGTACTTGAGGTGCTCTCCGGTGGGTGCAACAAGTAGCACGCCCGCACCGGCGCCTTGCAGCGAGAAGGCACCATCAAAGTACATCAGCCACTCTTTGCTTGCTTCCTTGACGGGGATGCTCGTTTCTGGAATTTCTTCATCTTGTGTTGGCGTCCATTCTGCTATGAACTCTGCCAATGCTCTGCTTTGGATAGTTGAAGTGCTCTCAAACTTGAGGCCAAAGCTTGACAGTTCCAGTGCCCACTCGACAATCCTGCCTGTTGCTTCTGGATTTTGCAGTATCCTCTTCAGCGGAAAACGAGTGACGACTGTGATCTCATGTGCTTGGAAGTAATGGCGCAGCTTTCTCGAGGCCATGAGAAGGCCGAAAAGCAATTTCTGCACACCAGAGTACCTTGACCTAGCCCCCTGCAGAAGGGAACTGACAAAGTAAACTGGGCGCTGCACCATTCTTTTCTGCATCTTCTCACGCGCCTGCGCAGATCCATCTTTGTCGGGACCAGAGCTTGCCGGTGAAGTCCCCTGCTTGTCGCTGGATGCATCTGCCGTGGTTGCTGGCTCATCATCCGCCTCCCTCTCCGCTACTAACGCAGCACTAACCACTTGATTGGTTGCCGCTATATATAGCAGCAACTTCTCTTGTGGCTTAGGTGCGACAAGTGTTGGAGTGGAGGACAGGTATCTCTTTAAGTCCTGCAGCGCAGCCTCCGCTTCCGGAGTCCATTTCATTGGACCTGCCTTTTTCAATATTTTGAAAAATGGCAGGGCGCGCTCAGCAGACCTAGAGATAAACCTGCTGAGAGCAGCTACGCAACCGGCAAGTCTTCGTACATCCTTGACGCGCTTTGGTGCTTCAATCTGCTCAATGGCCTTGATCTTGTCGGGATTGGCTTCAATTCCCCGCTGAGACACGAAGAACCCGAGAAGCTTGCCGGAGGGGACTCCAAACACACACTTCTCGGGGTTAAGCTTGAGGTTGATCTTGCGCAGATTTGCAAAGGTTTCGTCTAAATCTTGAATCAGAGTCGCCTTGTCCTTGCTCTTGACCACTATGTCATCCATGTAGGCTTCCACATTTCTGTGTATTTGCGGCTCAAAAGCGTCATGGACTACCCTTGCAAATGTTGAACCAGCATTCTTTAAACCGAAAGGCATCCGTACGAAACAGTATGTGCCACATGGGGTGATGAATGCGGTCTTCTCCTCATCCTCTTCTGCCATGAAGATCTGATGGTATCCTGAGTATGCATCAAGAAATGAAAGCAAGTCACATCCGGCCGTGGAGTCAACAATCTGGTCGATGCGCGGCAAGGGAAATGGGTCTTTGGGACAAGCTTTATTGACATCGGTAAAGTCGATACAAAGCCTCCATTTCCCGTTTGCCTTGCGCACGACTACAGGGTTGGCCAACCACGTAGGATGGAGCACTCCTCTGACAAGGCCTGCTGCTTCCAATTTCTTGATTTCTTCTGCGATGAATTCTTGGCGCTCCACTGCCTGTTTCCTGACTTTCTGCTTGACGGGCCGCGCATGAGGACAGACGGCAAGATGGTGCTCGATTACTTTCCTGGGAACACCGGGGATGTCAGACGGTTGCCACGCAAACACGTCGACGTTCGCCCGCAGGAAAGCAACGAGCGCGCTTTCCTATTTAGGGTCGAGAGTGGCACTGATGGTGAAGGTACCACCAGTGCCGTCCTCCTTGGCGGACACCTTCTTGGTCTCTGGTGGAGCTGCCATTGTCTTCTTACACTTGCCGGTGGAGCTCGATGGTGCGTCCTCGACGGTAGCGCAGCACTCCGAAGAGGTGCGCTTGCCGGAGTGGGCATCAGAACTCTTGCCGGACTTGGTCTTCTTCTTCGCCCCGGGAGCTTCAACGGCAAGTGACTTGCGATCTGTTGCGGCTGCTGCTTCCCGGTAGATCTTGTCGGCGCAGATAAGAGCATCCTTCTTGTCGCCAGGGACAGAGATGACACTTATCGGGCCTGGCATCTTCAGCATGTTGTATGCATAGTGAGAGGCTGCCATGAATTTGGCGAGTGCTGGACGGCCGAGTATCCCATTGTAAGGCAATGGAAAGTCAGCAACGTCAAAAGTGACCCTCTCAGTCCTGAAGTTCAACTCGCTGCCAAATGTCACCGGCAACGTGATCTTTCCCTTCGGCTTGCTCCTTCCCGGATTGATTCCTTGGAATGTGCCGGTCTCTTCGAGCTCGCCATCAGGGATCTGGAGTTTCTGGAGTACCGCGGAGGAGATCAGGTTCAAGCCGGCCCCGCCGTCAACTAGCATCTTAGTGACCTTGAGGTTGCGGATAGTTGGTGAAACCAACATCGGCAAGCACCCGACCGCAGTTATGCGATCAGGGTGGTCCTCAATATCAAAGATGATAGGCGTGCTGGACCATTTCAGAGGCTTGCGTGACTCGATGGGTGGTTCTGCCGCATTGACTTCCCGCACCCACTGCTTGAGCTGGCGGTGTGAAGTATGCAGAGAAGCACCGCCGTCAACGCACAGGACCTCTGTGGCTTTCTGGAACTCCTGCTCATCGGTCTCGTCATCATCCATATCTTCATCGTCGTCGTCATCTTCATCCTTGTCGCGGCCGCGGGGAGGTCTGTCTCCTTGCCGCTGCTTGGCCTTGCCGCGGCGTCCTCCTCGGCCGGGGCGTTTCTTGCCGGCTCCTCCAGCACCTTCCTGGGCCTTCTCCTTGTCGCGTCGCTCGTATTCAGCCTTTTGCTGCTCGACAAGCTGCTCGACCTTCTTGCAGCTCTGGAGGTCATGGCCCTTGGTGCGGTGGATCTTGCAGTACTGCTTGTTGGTGCCGTCCTGCTTGTCGGCGACCGCCACAGCCTGGTAGTTGGTGCCTGCGGCAATCTCCTTGCCGGAGCTACCAGCTTTGGCTTTCTTGGCGCCACCTCCGTTGCCGGACTGCTCAACGACTAGCACATCTTTGCCTTTCTTCTTCCTGTTGTTCCGCCGCCGGTTTTTCTTTGCCGGGGCAGCATCCTCACTATCAGATCCTCCTGCTTCTGTATTCTCTCCGGGGAGTTTCCTCCCTTCCTCAGCACGTGCACACTTGTCGGCCAGGGCATATAGCTCACTGACGTCTCTGATCTTGCACATCGCCATCTCCTCCCGCATCCTGCGGTTTCGCACGTTCTGATGGAACGCGCTGATTACCGCGGCAGGGTGGACATCTGGGATGTTGTGCTGTACGCGGCTGAATCTCTGAATGTACTTGCGCAGGGGCTCTCCTTCCTTCTGGGCGAGCAGATGAAGGTCGCTCTCTTGGCCATGAGGCTTGTGGCCACCTGTAAAAGCGCCGACAAACTGATGGCATAGGTCTGCCCAGGTGGATATGGAGTTGTCCGGCAAGTGCATGAGCCAGGATCTGACATTGGGCTTGAGCACCAGCGGGAAGTAGTTGGTAAGGATCTTGACGTCCCGCCCCCCGGCAGCTTGCACCGCGATGGTGTAGATGCTGAGGAACTCCGACGGATGCGACTTGCCGTCGTACTTCTCTGGTACGTCTGGCTTGAAATTCTTCTTGCTGGGCCACTGGACTTGCCGCAGCTCACGGGTGAACGCAGGGCAACCTACCGCGTACGGCAAGTCGCCTGGTTCCCCTCGCGCATGCATGTCGACAGAGGGCCCAGCGCGCTGGTCCGATTGACGCCGCGCTTCTCTTCGGCGCTCGATGCGAGTACGAACGTCTTCTTGCTATCATTCATGAAGAACTTGGCGCTGATCGCGACGAGCTCGTGGATCCGATGATGCGGTGGATTCGCTGTCGAGGTGGATCCGGTGAGTCGGTGATCTTGGCCTTCGGGATGGAGAGTGCATGGTGGTTGCACCCCCACCGGCTTCGTCGCCATCGGCTCGCGCCTGGCAGTCCTGCCGCGGCAGCGATGTACTTGGCTGCCGCGGAGTGTCGCCGTTGGCGAAGCCGATGAGACTCTGAATGGTGGCCCTCCATTCGTCGATCTTGTCTGTTGTTGGAGGGTAATCTAGGAGCAGTTGAGCTCGCGCCAAAGCTTCTGCTGGAGTGGTGGGTGGCAGTGGCGAACGGTGCGAGGAGCGGGATATGCTCGGACTTCTAACTATGTTAGAAGGAGCAGTATCCCGTCCAAGCGACCGTGCCTCACTCGCGCCAGCACGTTGGCGTGCATGCTGGTCTTGAGCACCCCAAGATCCACCAGCTCGATCTTGGTCCAACGAACGTATGGTACTGTGAATACCATGACGCTGTCGGTCCTGCGCCTCCTGAGACGGGCGCGGTGCATGTACGGACGCCGAGGTCTGCGCAGCCTTGTCCTTGGACCTGGCAGCACCATGAGCTCCCTCGTCGACGCCCGTTCTTCCGCCGGCATCTACCCCACCACCCGTTTGCTCCGGTGGTGGTGGGATCGACGTGGATGGAACAGCTGCCTCTGAAGCCTTCTTCTTCGGTGGCATGTCGATGAAGAAAAATGAAGATCTAGCTCGTGTAAACGCCGGATCAGGTTCACACAATCTCGACGCCCCCTACCTGGCGCGCCAAAGATGTCGGGGAAGCTGATCCACAAACACCTATGGGACCGGCGGACCGAGCCCCTTTCGGTTCGGCAGGGGGCGGAGATCGCACGAAGAGCGAATCGAGGCGAAGCACACGAGCAGTTTACCCAGCTTCGGAGCTCTCCGGAGAGATAATACTCCTACTGCTGCATGTTTGAGTGTATTGAGTTCTTGCTCGGGAGCGCTGAGTGCTACAGTACACACGAGCTGCTAACGAGACCGAGCGTGAGTGTTTTCTGCCCTCGAACCCCCCTCTACGTTGCGCATGGGCCTCATTTTATATGCTAAAGGGGTCACCGACATGTGGCAACGTAGACAAGGGTAAAAATGGAAAAGGACTTGTGGTTCGTACAACTACCTGTACAGTGTATCATACCTAACCCAGACGGCAGGGGACAAAGGCATTAAATGCCCGTCTGTGTCGCCCAAATAGTGCAAACAGGGACCGTCAGGAGCGCCACCGCTTGCCATGATGGCAATCTTGTCAGCACCGCTTGCCACCGCGCACCGCTGGCTGCACTGCCTCTCGCCACGCGCGCCTGGAAAGGCCCCAGGGCGACACGTTGGTGGATGTGCTGGAGCGCGGGTACAGAGTGGTAGCTGGCCGCGGCAAGCGCTTTGCCGCGGTCCTTGTCTTGTCGCGTCCAGAAGCTTGCCGCTCACCGGGCCTCGCCGGGACGCGTAGCGCGTCGTGGCAAGTTCCTTGAGATGTCTTGGTTGGCCTTCCCGGCAAGCTCCTCTTGCCGGGGCCTTGTCTCCTCGGCTTGAATACTTTGTTCTTGAACGGCTCCAAAGGAACCACGGAGGACCTTGGCGGTCACCCGGCAAGCCTTGCCGCGGGGTGCTGCGACTGCCCGTGCACAAGTTCAGGATACTAGGGTACCCCTACTCTAGTACACCGACACCCGTGATACGATACGCTCTATCACACATAAACCTCCTTATATCTTCCTCAAAACAGCCACCATACCTACCTATTATGGCATTTCCATAGCCATTCCGAGATATATTGCCATGCAACTTTCCACCGTTCCGTTCATCATCATGACATACATTACTTTTGTCATATTGCCATTGCATGATCATGTAGTTGACATCGTATTTGTGCCAAAGCCACCATGCATAATTTTTCATACATGTTACTCTTGATTCATTGCACCATCCCGGTACACCACCGGAGGCATTCATATAGAGTCATATCTTGTTCTAGTTTCGAGTAGTAATTCATGTGTTGTAATCAATAAAAGTGTGATGATCATCATTATTAGAGCATTGTCCCAAAGAAAAAAAGAAAAAAAAGAAAGGCCAAAAGAAAAAAAGAAAGGCCAAAGAAAAAAAGGGAAAAAAAGAAAAATAAATAAATAAAAAGGGGCAATATTACTATCTCTTTTTCCACACTTGTGCTTCAAAGTAGCACCATGTCCTTCATATAGTGAGTCTCATATCTTGTGCTTCAAAGTAGCACCATGTTTTTCATATAGTGAGTCTCATATGTTGTCACTTTCATATACTAGTGGGAATTTTTCATTATAGAACTTGGCTTGTATATTCCTACGATGGGCTTCCTCAAATGCCCTAGGTCTTCGTGAGCAAGCAAGTTGGATGCACACCCACTAGTTTCTTTTTGTTGAGCATTCATTTATAGCTCTAGTGCATCCGTTGCATGGCAACCCCTACTCCTCATGTTGACATCAATTGATGGGCATCTCCATAGCCCGTTGATTGTCCTCATCAATGTGAGACTTTCTCCTTTTTTGTCTTCTCCACACAATCCCCATCATCATATTCTACTCCACCCATAGTGTTATATCCATGGCTCACGCTCATGTATTGCGTGAAGGTTGAAAAAAGTTTGAGATTATTTAAGTACGAAACAATTGCTTGGCTTGTCATCGGGGGTGTAGAATTTGGGAACATCTTTGTGTGACGAAAATGAAGCATAGCCTAACTATATGATTTTGTAGGGATGAACTTTCTTTAGCCATGTTATTTTGAGAAGACATGATTGCTTTGATTAGTATGCTTGAAGTATTACTATTTCTTTTATCAATATGAACTTTTATTTTGAATCATTTGGATCTGAACATTCATGCCACAATAAAGAAAATTACATTGAGAATTATGCTAGGTAGCATTCCACATCTAAAATTCTGTTTTTATCATTTACCTACTCGAGCATACTAATCCCATCATCATATTCTATTCCACCCATAGTGCTATATCCATGGCTCACGCTCATGTATTGCGTGAAAGTTGAAAAAAGTTTGAGATTACTAAAGTATGAAACAATTGCTTGGCTTGTCATCGGGGGTGTGCAAGATGAGAGGTTTTTTGTGTGATGAAAATGAAGCATGACCAAACTATTTGATTTTGTAGGGATGAACTTTCTTTAGCCATGTTATTTTGAGAAGACATGATTGCTTTGATTAGTATGCTTGAAGTATTACTATTTCTTATGTGAATACGAACTTTTATTTTGAATCATTTGGATCTGAACATTCATGCCACAATAAAGAAAATTACATTGAGAATTATGCTAGGTAGCATTCCACATCAAAAATTCTGTTCTTATCATTTACCTACTCGAGGACGAGCAGGAATTAAGCTTGGGGATGCTTGATACGTCTCCAACGTATCTATAATTTTTGATTGTTCCATGCTATTATATTACCCCTTTTGGATGTTTATGGGCTTTATTTTACACATTAATATCGTTTTTGGGACTAACCTACTAACCGGAGGCCCAACCAGTATTGCTGTTTTTTTGCCTATTTCGGTATTTCGAAGAAAAGGAATATCAAACGGAGTCCAAACTGAATGAAACCTTCGGGAGCATGATTTTTGGAATGAACGTGGTCCAGAGGGCTTGGAGTGCAAGTCAAGAAGCAATCGAGGTGGCCAGGAGATAGGAGGGTGCGCCCACCCCCTCTGGGCGCGCCCCCCTGTCTCCTGGGCCCCTCAGGTGGCCACCGACGTACTTCTTCCTCCTATATATACCTACATACCCAAAAACATCCAGGGAGCCAACGAAAAACAATTTCCACCGCCGTAACCTTCTGTATTCGCGAGATCCCATCTTAGAGCCTTCACCGGTGCTCCGCCGGAGGGGGAATCGACCATGGAGGGCTTCTACATCAATACCATAGCCCCTACGATGAGTTGTGAGTAGTTTACCACAAACCTTCGGGTCCATAATTATTAGCTAGATGGCTTCTTCTCTCTTTTTGGATCTCAATACCATGTTCTCCCCCTCTCTTGTGGAGATCTATTCGATGTAACTCCTTTTGCGGGGTGTTTGTCGAGATCTGATGAATTGTGGGTTTATGATCAAGTTTATCTATGAGAAATATTTGAATCTCCTCTGAATTCTTTTATGTATGATTGAGTTATCTTTGCAAGTCTCTTCGAATTATCAGTTTGGTTTGGCCTACTAGATTGATCTTTCTTGCCATGGGAGAAGTGCTTGGCTTTGGGTTCAATCTTGCGGTGTCCTTACCCAGTGACAGAAAGGGTTGCAAGGCACGTATTGCATTGTTGCCATTGAGGATAAAAAGATAGGGTTTTATATCATATTGCATGAGTTTATCCCTCTACATCATGTCATCTTTCTTAATGTGTTACTCTGTTCTTATGAACTTAATACTCTAGATCCATGCTAGATAGTGGTCGATGTGTGGAGTAATAGTAGTAGATGTAGGCAGGAGTCGGTGTACTTGTCGCGGACGTGATGCCTATATACATGATCATGCCTAGATAATCTCATAATTATTCGCTTTTCTATCAATTGCTCGACAGTAATTTGTTCACCCACCGTAATACTTATGCTATCTTGAGAGAAGCCACTAGTGAAACCTATGGCCCCCGGGTCTATCTTTTATCATATAAGCTTTCAATCTACTTTTATTTGCATCTTTACTTTTTGCATCTATATTATAAAATACCAAAAAAAATTATCTTATCATATTATCTCTATCAGATCTCACTTTTGCAAGTGGTCGTGAAGGGATTGACAACCCCTTTATTGCATTGGTTGCGAGTTCTTTGTTTGTTTGTGTAGGTGCGTGGGACTTTTGAGGAGCCTCCTACTGGATTGATACCTTGGTCCTCAAAAACTGAGGGAAATACTTACGCTACTTTGCTGCATCACCCTTTCCTCTTCAAGGAAAACCAACGCAAGGTCAAGACGTAGCATTTATCTATTGCAGAAGATATAAATCTCATCTTGTTATCCTTAGTAGCAACGATACATACGTGTCGGTTCCCCTTCTGTCACTCGGATCAAGCACCGTAAGATCGAACCCACTACAAAGCACCTCTTCCCATTGCAAGATAAATATATCAAGTTGGCCAAACAAAACCCAAATATCGGAGAAGAAATACGAGGCTATAAGCAATCATGCATATAAGATATCAAAGAAGGCTCAAATAATTTTCATGGATAAAAACATAGATCTGATCATAAACTCAAAGTTCATCGGATCCCAACAAACACATCGCCAAAAGACTTACATCATATGGATCTCCAAGACACCATTGTATTGATAATCAAAAGAGAGAGAGGAAGCCATCTAGCTACTAACTACGGACCCGTAGGTCTACAAAGAACTACTCACGCATCATCAGAGAGGAACCAATGGAAGTGGTGAACCCCTCCGTGATGGTGTCAAGATTGGATCTCGTGGTTCTGGACTCTGCGGCGGCTGGATGAATATTTGTTCGACTCCCCTAGGGTTTCTGGAACATTGGGGTATTTATAGAGCAAAGAGGCGGTCCAGGGAGCACCCGAGGTGGGCACAACCCACCAGGGCGCGCGTGGGCCTCCTGGCGCTCCCTGGTTGGTTGTCCCCTCCTCGGGACTCCCCCTAGGTGCAACCAGGGGCCAACTTCTTCCTTCTGGTCCATAAAAAATCATTGTAAATTGGCATGGCATTTGGGCTCCGTCTGATATTGATTTCCTGTGATGTAAAAAACATGCAGAAAACAGCAACTGGCACTTGGCACTATGTCAATAGGTTAGTACCAAAAAATGATATAAAATGACTATAAAATGATTGTAAAACATCCAACAATGATAATATAACAGCATGGAACAATCCAAAATTATAGATCCATTAGAGACGTATCAGCATCCCCAAGCTTAATTCCTGCTCGTCCTCGAGTAGGTAAATGATAAAAACAGAATTTTTCATGTGGAATGTTGCCCAACATGTTCATCACATTCTTTTCTTTATAGCATGGACATATGGACTACTATATTATTCAAAGCAATAGTCTAGTTTTGACATGAAGACTTTAATACTCAAGCATACCAACAAGCAACCATGTCTTTCAAAATATCAACACTAAAGCAAGTTATCCCTAGCCCATCATGCTCAATCATTGATCCATTCATGACACACACTCGAATATTAGCTACACCCAATGCTCAATTACGATCATAGTGCCCCTTAGTTGGTGCTTTATAAGAGAAGATGGAGACTCAAATTCAAAATAAAAATTGCACAAGTAAAAGAAAGGCCCTTCGCGGAGGGAAGTAGTGATTTGTAGAGGTGCCAGAGCTCAAAGCTTAAATTAAGAGATAAAATTATTTTTCAGAGGCATACTTTTCCTACCAACGAAAACGACTTGCAGCATCCCAACACTTTCCATGCTAGATACATCATAGGCAGTTCCCAAACAGAAAATAAAGTTTACTCATTTTTCCACCATAACTTTCACTTTCCATGGCTAACCGTATCCACAGGTGCCCTCCATACCAACACTTTCCAAGGAATTTATTATTTGACAACATAAAGTAAATTTATTTTTCATTTCGGGACGGGGCATCCCTAATACCTTTGTCGTACTCTCGTGCAATGACAAGTGAATAAACACTCATCGTGAGAATAACACATCTAGCATGGAAAATATTGGCTACCCTTTACCGCCTCGCGAGTAGTAGAGCACACCAAAGAGAAATTTATTTTGAACATTAGAGATGGCACATGCAAATTTTCTTAGAACGGCATAGAAATATTGCATATAGGTAGGTATAGTGGACTCATATGGCAAAACTGGTTTAAAGGGTTTTTGATGCACAAGTAGTGATCATACTTAGTGCAAAACGAAGGCTAGCAAAAAGATTGAGAAGCGACCGACCAATAAGAGAAAAATGTCGTACCCAAGCATTAAGCATAAGTAACACCGAATATTGCACCATAAGTAGGATATGAATTTCATTGCATAACTACTGACTTACGTGCTTGCATAGGGAATCACAAACCTTAACATCAATATTCTTACTAAAGCACAATTACTCATCAATATGACTCACATATCATATCGTCATATCTCAAAACCATTACTAAGAATCAAGTTTATTTTGTCCAGTGATCTTCATGAAAGTTTTTTTTATATCCTCCTTGGACATCTATCACTTTGGAACTATTTTCATATATTGCTTTTGGTAAGCTTAAACAAATATAAGTGAAGATCATGAGCATAATTTTTTTTCTTTCTCTCGAATTAATCTAAGTGAAGCAAGAGAGAATTTCTTCAAAAATTACTAACTCCCAAATAAATCTAAGTGAAGCATGAGAGCATTTCTTCAAAATTAACAAAGCACACCATGCTCAAAAATATATAAGTGAAGTACTAGAGCAAGTCCATGGTTCTAAAAATTTAAGTGAAGCATAGGAGCAAGCATAGCATAATTTTTTGGCTCTCTAAAAAGGGTGTGTCCAGCAAGTATTCGACACTTTAAACACAAAGCAAAACAAGCAAAGACTCATATCATACAAGACGCTCCAAGCAAAACTCATATCATGTGACGAATAAAAATATAGTTTCAAGTAAAATACCGATGGTTGTTAGAAGAAAGCGGGGATGCCACTCGGGGGCATCCCCAAGCTTAGTTGCTTGCTAATTCTTTGAATATTATCTTGGGGTGCCTCGGGCATCCCCAAGCATAGCCTTTTTCTTATCCTTATTCCTTCATCCATCGTAAGATAACCCAAAACTTGAAAACTTCAATCACACAAAACTCAAACAAAACCTTCGTGAGATCCGTTAGTATAAGAAACCAAACCAATACTATAAGTACTATAGAAAACCTATTCTTATTTTGTTTTTGCATTATATCTACTGTATTCCAATTTTTGTATGGCAAAAACTCATCAAAGAAAACCATAGAATCATCAAAACAAGCACACAACACAAAGAAAACAGAATATGTCAAAAACAGAACAGTCTGTAGCAATCTGAAAATTTAGAATACTTCTGTAACTCCAAAAATTATGAAATAAATTGGTGGACGTGAGGGATTTGTCTATTAATCCTCTGCAAGAATAATCAACTTAAAAGCACTCTTCTGTAAAAAAATACAACAAATCTCGTGAGCGCAAAAGTTTCTGTTTTTCAGCAATATCAAGTAAACTTTCACCCAAGTATTCCCAAAGGCATTGGTTGGCACAAACACTAATTAAAACAAAAAAAACACAATCATAACAGTAGCATGATTGTGCTAACACTCAAGAACAGAAAGCAAAAAGCAAAAATAAATTTTATTCATTGGGTTGCCTCCCAACAAGCGCTATTGTTTTACGCCCCTAGCTAGGCTTAACGCGTAGGATCTAAATTTTGTCATCTTTAGTTCTCGATCCATAAGATGCCCTCATGATTGATTCATATGGTGGCCTAATTCTTGTTCTAGGGAAGTGTTCCATTCCCTTCCTTAGTGGAAATTGAAATTTAATATTGCCTTCTTTCATATCAATCATGGTACCAATAGTACGCAAACGGTCTACCAAGAATAATTGGACAAGACGGATTGCAATCAATATCAAGAACAGTAAAATCTATGGGCACATAATTCCTATTTGCAAGAATAATAACATCATTGATCCTTCCCATAGGTTTTTTAATAGTAGAATCCGCTAAGTGAAAATTTAAAGAGCATTCTTTAATATTGGTAAGACCAAGCACATCACATAAAGATTTTGGAATTGTAGAAACACTAGAACCCAAGTCACATAAAGCAAAATACTCATAATGTTTTATCTTGACTTTGATAGTAGCTTCCCATTCATCATGCAATTTTCTAGGAATTGAAACTCCCAATGTCACACCCTAGCTAGTCATGCATTAGAGT
This sequence comes from Triticum aestivum, assembly GCF_018294505.1. Lineage (NCBI taxonomy): Eukaryota > Viridiplantae > Streptophyta > Magnoliopsida > Poales > Poaceae > Triticum > Triticum aestivum. The sequence goes on along the minus strand of NC_057813.1, from coordinate 409,784,845 downwards.
GTTGCATCATGTTTACTCTTTCATCAGAAACTTGAAATGGGGATGACAGAACCCCCAGTCCCCTCTGAAACCAACTAGGGTTACTAAAATAATTTTTCAATGAACCTGAAATGCCTTTCTAAAATGCCCATCATTTTTGTCTTGGTTCAGAACCTCTGCCAAAAGTGGTGCACATTTTCCTAGGCCATCCTAGGGTTTTTGAATTAAATCATAAATATTTGAATTTGGGCATTTAAAATAATATAAAATATTTAAATGCTCAAATATCTCCAAACTAAAATGTTTCATGTTGGAAATAATCCAACTATGGACCAGGACTAGTTTGGTGATTTTTGAAGTTGCCTAGGTATTTTATTTAATTCAACAAAGTTGCAGATATATTAAATAAAATTAGAAAACAGAAAAAAACTAAAAGGGAGAAGCTTACCTGGGCTCCTCCCTGTGCAGCCCAGCCAGCTGGCCGGCCCAGCCAGCAGCCGGCCCAGCCCACCTCCCTCCTCTGTCGTCTTCGTCCCGACAGAGGGAGGGGAGTGTGGCCGGCGCGCGCGCACGGCCACCGCGCCACGCCACCTCTCTCCCTGCCTGCCTGCCCTCCCCTCCTCGCCTCGGTGCCCCTGGACGACGCCACGCCTCCCCCTGCTCTCTCTCACTCTCCCCCGGCTCTCCCCTCCTCTCCCTCGCTCTCTCTCTCGCCCGGCCGAACACCACCGTCGCCGCCGTTCGCCATAGCCACCGTCTCCGACCACCCCTCGCTCCCCCGACTAGCTCAGGAGCTCCGCCTCGACTCCCTCTTCCTCCCCACCGCTTCACAGCTCCCCGGAAGCCCTGCATCGCCGCCACGTCGCCGTTCCCCTCTTCGGGCTCCGACCACCGTCGCCGTCGAATTCGCCGTCTCCAGCGCGTCCCCGAGCCCGCTTCGACGCCCACTGCAACCGCGGTGAGCTACGCCACCGTTTCCCCCTCTTCTCCCCCTCGTTCCCTCACCGTAGCCTCCTCCCCACCACGGCCGAACCTCCGCCGTCGCCGAGCTCGCCGTCGACGCAGCTCCGGTGACCATTTGGTCACCCCGGCGAGTCCAACGAGTTCGCAAGACCCCGTAGAGCATTCCTAGCGCCTCGCTTTGCTCGACTTCGAGCTCCAGCACCGTTCCCGTGCACGACCGAACCCCGGCGGCCGCAGCCGAGCTCGCCGCCGTCGACTCCGGCCACCCCGACCCCAACGGGCTCCGCCAAGAGCTGCGGGTTGTCCTCAGCTCCACTCCGGTGGCCTCCGTGGTCCATTTGGTGGCCGAAACGACCAAAACCACTTCCGCCGCCGCGTCGGGCTCGCCGGCGACTAAACGCCGGCAGCCGACATTGACTTTGACCACGGGTGGGCCCTGGTTGACTCCCCTGAGTCAATGACAGGTGGGGCCCAGCCCTGTTAATTAAACAGGATTAGTTTTAATTAAGTTTTAATTAAAATAATCACCCTGACATGCGGGACCCACTGTCAGGTTTGACCCAGACCTGTTCCGTTGACCTGCTGACGTCACACTGACGTCAGGCTGACGCAGTAATTGAATTTCTGGATTTAAATTTAAATCAGGAAATTCCAGAATATTATTTAAACTTCAAAAATTCATAACTTTTATTCTGTAACTCCAAATTGGACAAATTATATATGAAAAATGATCAGAAAAATCCAATCTATCCATCTGTACTATTTTCATGCATGATCAAACAAGTTAAATTGATGTTTTAAGCAGAACAAGAAAAGGCACTTTAAAAGGCCATATTTGAATTTGAAATTTGAATCCTTGATTCAAATTTGATCAAACACTTCTGGTTTTAGTTGCATTAGCCCAACACACTCATATTGCCATGTTTCATGCATGCATCATATTGTTGCACATTGTTTGGTGATGCTTGTGTATCGATGTCCTTTGCGACAGGTTCTGTCCCCGAGGAGTACCGTGATTACCCTAACGAAGAACCGTATCCGTGCATCGAACCATCAGGCAAGCAACCAACCATTTGATCATATCGATACAATCCCATGTCCTCGCTCCTGCTCTCTTTTACTGCATTAAGACAACGCGATTCAAACTGCTGTGTGCTACGGTAGTTGAACCCATTTCCTCTGCATGACCTGTCATTGCCACAGTAACTAGATGAAACCCACTAGAATGTGTAGGAGTTGATTGAGCCATATGTATGTGTTGTTCCTACCTTGCTATGCCTGCTATGCTTAGAGTCGTGTCAGGTCTGGTTCATCTGGGTGATGGGCTAGAGTGAAATGTTAATGTCGGTAATGAGAGTGGTGTGGTGAACACGATTTGGTAAAGGCATCGATGAGAGGCCATGTAGGAGTACATGGTGGGTTGTTTCATTGAAGCCGACCTTAAGCACTGAGATCTGTATGTGTGATTTAAGAATCAGCTACTACCATACATTGGGCCCTGAAATATGACCCCGCTCGACTTCTTATTCACCCTAGCTCTCTGTCCAGGAGTTGCAAGTAGTTTCTGGTGTTTGTAGTCTACTGGAGGCCGTGGACAGCGCTAACCATAGGGGTGGGCTGTGATGCGGTAGGTACGTGGCACGGTGTACCGAATACCCGTTAGGTATCTCGGGAACCCTGTTCACATCGTTCGGGGCCGTATGGGAAACCTCGGCCGGACTCCCTGCGGATGGAACCTGAATAGGCGATAAACCTGGACTAGAGGCTTAAGTGTTTAGGTAGGTCGTGGTCTACACCCACGTCGGCTTTCGCTTGAAGTCTGCCGAGCACATGTCGTGTGCAGACGCTAAGTGGTGGAAACATGTATGAAGAAGTACACCCCTGCAGGGTTATCATGATCTATTCGAATAGCCGCGTCCGCGGTAAAGGACTACTTGGTTGCCTATACAGTTCATAGACAAGTAAATGGAAATTACTAAAAGCCTCAAGATAAGTGTGAGTGCCGAGGATGGCTCTTCCGTAGGAAGACGGAGGTGGATCCTCGGTAGTGTATTGAAGTGGTGAGTAGTGGACTCGTGTGCGCAAAACCATTTCAAGTTGGAGTATCGTAGGATAGCCTAGCCAAGAGTCAAAGCTGGCTTGCTGCAATAACTCCACCAACCCTTATTGATACTATGCATGTATGTAGGATCTGATGTAAGTCTTGCTGAGTACCTTTGTACTCATGTTGCTATAATCTACATTTTTACAGAAGACGCTGCAACCCCTTCTGATGGGTTCTATGTAGACGTTGACATCAACGAGTAGGCTAAAGACCCAGGTGGTGACCCTGAGCTTGTGATGGACCACGTAGTATAGCTAGGCTTTCCAAGCCTCTTTTATTTTACTAGTTGTCTGTACTCAGACAAGTTACTTCCGCTGTTGGCTTGTATGACTGTATGACTTGTATGTTGGGTCGTGAGACCCGTACCTTTGTGTATGATATGTATGGCTCCCTGAGCCTTAAATAAAGTACTTGTGTCGTAGAGTCATGTTGTGATGCTTCGTTGTATTTGCACATATCGAGCATATTGTGTGTATGATTGAAATGCTTGGTATGTGTGGGATCTGACTATCTAGTTGTTTATCTTTAGTAGCCTCTCTTACCGGGAAATGTCTCCTAGTGTTACCGCTGAGCCATGGTAGCTTGCTACTGCTCTGGAACACTTAGGCTGGCCGGCATGTGTCCTTCTTCGTTCCGGTGTCTGTCCCTTCGGGGAAATGTCACGCTTTGAGTACCGGAGTCATGTTAGCCCGCTACAGCCCGGTTTACCGGAGTCCTGCTAGCCCAGTGCTACAGCCCGGACCCACTTGCTGATGACCGACATGTTCGAAGCTGGGTCATGGATGCCTGTCCCTGTAAGTCTGTGCCACTTTGGGTTTACGACTAGTCATGTCAGCCCGGGCTCTTTATCATATGGATGCTAGCGACACTATCATATACGTGAGCCAAAAGGCGCAAACGGTCCCGGGCAAAGGTAAGGCGACACCCGTGGGAACACCGTGCGTGAGGCCGCAAAGTGATATGAAGTGTTACCGGCTAGATCGATGTGACATCGAGTCGGGGTCCTGACACCCAATTCCAATTTTTCTTCAAAAGCTTTCATCATGGCATCAACAACATGTTTAGTGAAAGCTTTATTTTGTTCATAGGCATGGGGTGAATTTATCATGGATTGTAACAAAGAAATACAATCAATCAAAGAGAAACTATCATAATTAAAGTCTTTGTAATCCAAAATAGTGGGCACATCACTAGTTAAAGTCTTGACCTCTTCAAACTCACTTTTATCAATTTTCTCAACAAGATTTTCACCCTCCAAAATATTGGGATGCCTTCTACCTAAAGTTGACTCTTCTCCAGTCACTTTTTCATCAATCTTAATTTTACTAAACAAGGAATCAACAGAAGAAACACCAATCATTTTAAGATCTTCATCACTTTTGCGAAAGAAATCACTAGAAAACGCTTTTTCTAACAATTCTCTTTTAGCCCTAAGCATTGCAGTTCTTTTCTTACTCTCATCCATAGAAACATAAAGAGCTTTAATTGATTCATCTACTTTAGGCACAAAAATTTTCATCTTGAGATTTTCCACATCATGAGCAATTCTATCAACACTTCTAGACAAATCATCAATCTTATTCGACTTTTCTTCTATGGAAGTGTTGAAAACCTTTTGTATGTTGATAAATTCTTAATATTATTCTCAAGATCAGAGGTGTTTCTATTGTTATTTTAAGATTGATTTCCATAGGAATTACCATAATTATTAGAGGAATTACTAGGAAAAGGCCTAGGATTAAAACTACCTCTATAAGCATTATTGTTGAAATTATTGTGAGAAATAAAATTCACATCTATGGCATCACTATTTTTCTCAATCAAAGTAAACAAAGGCATATCATTAAAATCAATAGGAGCACTTTTACTAGCAATCAATTTCATAAGAGAATTAACTTTTTCACTCCAAGAAGAAATTTCTTCAACCGAATTAACTTTTTTACTAGCAGGAGCCCTTTTGGTATGCCATTGTGAATAATTTGCCATAATATTATCAAGCAATTTGGTGGCTTCACCCAAGGTAATTTCCATAAAAGTACCACCCATGGCGGAATCTAAAAGATTGCGAGAAACAAAATTCAACCCCGCATAAATTTTTTGTATGACCATCCAAAGATTTAACCCATGAGTTGGGCAATTCCTTAGCATCATCTTCATCCTTTCCCAAGATTGTGCAACATGCTCATGTTCAAGTTGCTTGAAATTCATGATCTAGGTTCTAATGGAAATAATTTTTTCTTGAGGAAAATACTTAGTGATAAAAGCATCTTTGATCCTATTCCAAGAATCGATACTATTGCGAGGCAAAGAAGAGAGAACCAAATTTTTGCAGAATCACGCAAAGAAAACGGAAATAATTTCATCTTGACCACATGATTGTCCACATCTTTTTTATTTTGCATATTGCATAATTCCACAAAGGTATTAAGATGGGACGCGGCAGCATCCTCATTACGAGTACCGGAAAATTGGTCTTTCATAACAAGATTCAGCAAAGTAGTATTAATATCACAAGTCTCCGCACTAGTGGCGGGAGGAGCAAGTGGAGTGCCAATAAAATCATTGTTGTTGGTATTTGAGAAATCAAATAGTTTGGTGTTCTCTTGAGTCATGATGACCACACAACAAGATTACACTCGGAAATAGATCCAGCAAGAAAACGGCGAACGGAAAAAGAGAGGCGAATAAAATGGCAAATTTTTGTGAAGTGGGGGATAGGAAACGAGAGGCAAATGGCAAATAATGTAAATTGCAAGGATATGAGATTTGTGATTAGGAAACTGGTTATGTTGAAGATCCTCCCCGGCAACGGCGCCAGAAATTCCTTTTGATGTTGCTTGAAGCTACGTCGGTATTTCTCCAAAGAGGAAGGGATGATGCAGCATAGCGGCGGTAGGTATTTCCTTCAGATATGAAACCAAGGTTATCGAACTAGTAGGAGAACCAACCAACACAACATAAACAGCCCCTGCACACAAAGAACAACACCTCGCAACCCGACGTGTTAAAGGGGTTGTCAATCCCTTTCGGGGTACGGCGCCTCAAGATAGGCAAAGGACGTGAGATAAATTTGTAGATAGGATAAATAGATCGCGGAACAAATAAATTGCAGCAAGGTATTTTTGTATTTTTGGTTTAATAGATCTAAAAATAAATTGAAGAGAAAATAGATCGCAAAGGCAAATATGATGAAAAGAGACCCGGGGGTCGTAGGTTTCACTAGTGGCTTCTCTCGAGAAAAATAGCAAATGGTGGGAAAATAATTACAGTTGGGCAATTGATAGAACTTCAAATAATCATGGCGATATCTAGGCAATGATCATTATATAGGCATCACGTCCAAGATTAGTAGACCAACTCCTGCCTGCATCTACTACTATTACTCCACACATCGACCGCTATCCAGCATGCATCTAGTGTATTAAGTTCATGAGAAAATGGAGTAATGCAATAAGAACGATGACATGATGTAGACGAGATCCGTTTATCTATTGTGGAAGATATAGGTCTCATCTTGTTAGTAGCAACGATACATACATGTCGGTTCCCCTTCTGTCACTGGGATCAAGCACCGTAAGATCGAACCCACTACAAAGAACCTCTTCCCATTGCAAGATAAATAGATCAAGTTGGCCAAACAAAACCTAAATATCAGAGAATAAATACGAGGCTATAAGCAATCATGCATATAAGAGATCAAAGAAGACTCAAATAACTTTCATGGATAAAAACATAGATCTGATCATAAACTCAAAGTTCATCGGATCCCAACAAACACACCGCCAAAAGACTTACATCATATGGATCTCCAAGAGACCATTGTATTGATAACCAAGAGAGATAGCCAAGCCATCTAGCTACTAACTACGGACCCGTAGGTCTACAAAGAACTACTCACGCATCATCGGAGAGGCACCAATGAAAGTGGTGAACCCCTCTATGATGGTGTCTAGATTGGATCTCGTGGTTCTGGACTCTATAGCGGCTGGATGAATATTTCGTCGACTCCCCTAGGGTTTATGGAATATTGGGGTATTTATAGAGCAAAGAGGCGGTCCAGGGGGCACCCGAGGTGGGCACAACCCACCAGGGTGCGCCTGGGCCTCCTGGCGCGCCCTGGTGGGTTGTCCCCTTCTCAGGACTCCCCCCAGGTGCAACCAGGGCCCAATTTCTTCCTTCTGATCCATCAAAAATCATCGTAAATTGGCGTGGCATTTGGACTCCGTCTGATATTGATTTCCTGCGATGTAAAAAACATGCAGAAAACAGCAACTGGCACTTGGCACTATGTCAATAGGTTAGTACCAAAAATGATATAAAATGATTGTAAAACATCCAAGAATGATAATATAACAGCATGGAACAATCAAAAATTATAGATACGTTGGAGACGTATCACTTTCTATGATATCAATTCAAAATTTGAACTCCTAAATTTCTGCATGTGCCTTACCTTCTCTCTTGTGTGAGAACTAATTTCAGATGAATCTCCTTGCTCAAAGGATCATAGGATCTCACAACAATACTGGGCACTGCATTGCTCTTGTCAGTACCTCTTGCCCTTTGTTAGCATTCTTACACTCATTGTTGTTTGACTATGTAGCATCATTGTAAATGTTTGCTTCTTTATCCTCCCTTTGCTTGAAGTTATAAGATCTATATTTACTCTTTAATAAATTTAGAATTAACACAATGCTTATGAAGTTTTGGATTGCTCATGTAAGTACATGTTGTCATGTACTCCCTCTGTATCGAGTTAATTGTTGATCAATTGAATGTATTTAGAACTTAATAGTGCTAGATACATCCATTTGAGCAACAAGTAATAATGGACGGTGGTTGTATTACTGTACTTGCATTGCGAGATAGTTGATTGTGTAGCATTACTCTGCATCTTGTCTACCCTGCCCTCCACTTTCTCCAAATTATCATATCTACATTTACTCTCACCAAAATGTTAAATAAAGCCAATGCCACTACACACATTGATGTCTGCATTCCTCTTGTCAGAACCTTTTGCCTTGTAACGATGAACTTAATTAATTGCTATTTGATTATGTATCATCAGTCTGCACCTGAGCTTCATTATCCTCTATTTCTTCCAATATTATTTGATCTATATTTACTCTTTGCAAAATGTAGAATAATGGCAACGCTTATAAAGAAGTTTCTTTGGGGAATTTATTGAATTATCCTTCCATCAACATGGAGAAGGGCTTTGTCCAGCCCGTGTTAACATGTAATGCAAGTTCATCCTTCTCAAGCCTTCAAACTTTGTTCTAGTATAGATTTGGATAGCCATCATTTCCTCCACTGCTGTTTACTTTGCTATTTACATCTGATTGGATGTTTATAACAACTACCAGTTTTAAATTGTAGTTGTAAAAACATGTTCCTTATGCAGATCCATTTATTTTCTTATATAATTACGAAAATTGTTATGTGTCTCCTTGTTTCTATTTCAAAGTCGTTTCTCTTATGCCAGGCAGAACTTTAGGGAAGATAGTGAGCCAAACCATCTTGAAGAGAGCGAGATGACCCCAAGGTCCTATCTTAATGAAGATAGTGAGTTGAAGCTACTCACTAGAAGTTGTGAGACAACCTCTGTGCAGTCGCTGCCTCAATCAGTTTGACTTCTTCAGTCTCAACTTAAAGTGGAAAGGCTTGCTTCAGCTCAGCTCCGACTTGAAGTCAATGATGCAGCGAAGATCTTAGAGGACTACCTTGCGCACTATGGTGCTATAAAGCTAGGGATGGAGCATTTATCGTTGACACAACTAAGGTCTCATCAGCTTGTTCGGCTCCTTGCGGAGCCCGTCCTGGCCAGGCCTAATGCCTTTTGAAGTGCTCTCAGTTTTGTATATTCTTTTGTCAGCGCGTTTATATGCACTGGTGGCGACGTTTAATGCCCAGTGTTTGTAATCCACGGTCACGTTGCGCTTTATTATCACCGGTAGCGAACTTCGATTCCTAGTGGATGTAATATGTCGTAATTTCTTTATTGTATAGTCTAGGTTTATTCTTGGTCGGTATGCTGTAATTTAGGCCGGAAGGTTCACTGGATCTCAGTGTTGTCGGTCTTCAGGTTGGCCCGTTACTCATATGGGCCAAAATGTGGGCTTATAATCATCTTGGGCCATTAGCAAGTCTAAACCTATAGTAGTTTTCCGCCTTTAACAGGCCGAGTAAAGTTCTGGCCAGCTGGGCCAGAGAATACCATGGCCTTTTAATAGGCTAAAACCTAGACTGGGCTAGCGTTGAGCCGAAAAATTCACGGGCCAATACAGGCGAAAACTGCATAAGGCCCATGTTTGGCCCAAATAGGACGAGCCATTAACATGCCAAACTATATATCGGGCCTGTTTGGCCCAATAAAATTATGGGCTTTAAGCAGGCCGGTATCCACGCGAGCCATAGGCCCAAAAGTTTCACGGGCCATTATCAGATGGGCTGTAAGCAGGCCGGATTCAATGCGGACTGTAATTAGGCCCAACTATTACACGGGCCATTAACAGGCTGATAGGCCAGTTGGGCTGAAATTTATCCACAAAGACTACGGGCCGTTAAGAGGCATAAAGTTACTTCGGACAAGAAATAGCTGAGTTTCTGCATGGACCGTTAAATGGCCTAAATTTAAATAGGCCAACAACGTCCCAGATGCACCACGGGCCGCTAATAGGCTGAAACTAGTATCGGGCCGAACTGGTAAACGGGCATTTAAGAGGCTGAAGTACAAACCTAGCTTAGAATGGGCCCAAAAGAACTGTGGCCTGTTAATGGGCCTGATCCGATATGGGCCGTAATTTGGCCCAAAACACGGCAGGCTGTGAACAGGCCTGGTCTGATATGGGCCTCAATTTGACCCAAAACATGGCAGGTTGTTAATGGGCCAGCCCACTAGTGTCTGAAAAAACATGGTGGGCCTTTAGTTGGGCCGGCCTTTTTACCTAAAATGGGCCACTGTTGGGCTATGCCACGTATCGAAATATCATAGGCGTCTTCCGTCCATTGTAGGAATGACATCTGTCCCAACAATTAGCTAACACGTGCATATCTGGCGAATGAGAATTTTACACATGGAAAATCCCCATTGGTCGGGGCTATTAACGGGTTATCAGATCCAAACCAGAACCCGATATCTTAACGGTGATCCGTTACGGTGGATGCCAGGTGTCGGTCACCCTTGACGAAAGCACTTCTATGACGCGTGATTTATCGTCATGGAAGTGGACACTTCTGTGATGATAGTTTTGGTAATGTCATGGAACACTTCTACGATAGCACAGGTATGACTATCTTGATCCTGTCATAAAATCGTCATGGATGTACATGCATGGCAGAAAACGTGACCTACTGTGACAAACATGTATCATCACAGAAGTGTGTTTTTTTGTAGTGCAAGCTACCCCTGAACGACATCTAGCCATCATCATCGCACCTAAAACCACCATGTAGCCTAACCCGTCCACTCGATTGCCACGCCACGCGCTCCGGTCGTCTCACGCACTGCTGCACGCAATGGATCACGCTGCACTGACAACAGATATGCGGCCCATGCGGTCCAACAGTGCCACAACGACCTCAAACCGAGATGCTCTTCCCTCCTCCCCCCGCGCTCACAGTCACCCGCAGCCCCGTTGCCCATATATAACTCATCGGCCTCTTTTTTCCCTCCATCTTCATTCTCATCCACCACCATCCACCAAGAAGAGGAGACGCTGCTTTCGGTACCTCGCCTTACCACTGCGTAGAAGTCTGTCGTGACCCCGTCCGCTGCGACCGCTGTTGGCGGAACGGTCACCGCAGTCGCAACTGTAGGTACCAATGGATCTGGCCTCTCTTCCCTTCACTTCCTGATGTGTTTCCTTCTAGCCCTAACCCAGCTTTTTGCCCTCGCAGTATGGACCCTGGTAGCTCATCGTCGGCGGCGGCCGCGACCCCCACACACTCATGATCGGCGATGTCCCTATCATCCTCTCAGAGCCTTTCCCCGCCGTGTGCGTCCCCTCTCCTTTCATCCTCCATGGTGTTCCCCTCGCCTCAAATGGGGCCTCCCTTCCTCCACCCTCACCACCATGCACCTTAGCCCCTCTGCCCACTCCCACCACTCCACTCCACGCACCCACTCACACCACCCTATCTCCATTCGACACCCAGGAACTACGGGATCGTCTCTCCGATGTCTACATCGCTTCACAATACACAAGGGACACCTCGCACGTATCTGAAACCGACTCTGAGAACGAGCTGCCTTGCCCGGTCCACGAGGCTGGGCTGCTGCCACCCTATGGCGACATGCCACTCATTGCCGCACCACCCTACCTAGTTCACTGCCCGTGCCGCTTCGCCTTCGCTCACCTCCAGAACCCTGACCCCAATCCTACACCCCTCATCCGTCGTGCCATCTAGCACACTTGCGGCAACCCAGCCTTCATTATGGGAGGATCCTGACGTGGGGTTGCCTGCCTCACACTCCTGCTGCACGTAACGATGTCGTCTGCTGTCGGCGTTTGGGAACGGGGGTACCCAGACTTGCCTGCATGCGGCCCATGACGTGGCTCCATCGATGGCCTGCTACGGCCCAACATCGACAACAATATCTCAAGACCCTCGCAAGGGGCCAAGCCTTGTGAGGAGGATGACAGCAAGACCTCCCTAGGGGCAGCCTCGCTAGGCTGGCTCCTGAGGAGCGGAGATATCTATGCAAGGTGCACCTCGCGAGGTTCGCGTGACGTGAGCCGTGACGACCAAGTCCAGGCGGGCGCTAGCGGGCGCAGCATACCAGTTTCCTCTTTGGTGCCAAGGGGGCAAGCGCGGGTGTGGAGTCCCGAGGAATCAAGCAAAGGTTTCCATATCGGTGCAACAAGACCAAGGACCGCTAGGACGGTATGACGGAGGTCATCGTGGAGCCCGGGGCAGCGTCACCACCAAAGCCTTTGGCAGGCGAAGACTACTTTTGTGAGGATAACTTGTACTGGTTGTCTCCCTTCAAAAATGGCCGTTGTGGGATCCCTTCTCGCCTACATTTGGGAAGAGGACCAGGGCCTCTATAAATAGGACTGGCCACGACCGTAGGAGGCAACTCATCTAGATCGGATCCATTCCATCCTGACCCTCACCAGCTCATTGAGCCCAAGAACACCTCACCTCCTGAGGCTGTTCATCCACTGTACTAGTTCATCCTCAGCCCCTCGAGGCAATCCACCACACACACTGGAGTAGGGTATTACACCGCAAGTTGGCCCGAACCAGTATAAACCCTTGTGTCTCTTGCTCCTTGAGTTCATCGAGCTAGGCCGTGGGATTGTTGAGCGAGCGCGCTGGGGACAGAGTGTTATTCATGCGCACCCTAGAGTTTGAACCTCTCTAGGGTTTGCGGAACCCGAAATCCGACATTTGGCGTGCCAGGTAGGGGTGCATCGGATCCTTTCTTCTGTCGACCGATGCATCACCGCTCCACTGCTTCCATGGCTGACGCTCGTCGAGCTCGTGCTGAGCGACGGGCCGCCCTCATTGCCCGCGTCACCCAGACGGCTCCCACCGGCGGGCCTCCCCGCCGTTCTCCATCACCCGCCGCCACCGGACCGATGGGGCACGAGCAGCAAGCCTCGTCGCTGCACTCCCTCCATGTGGCGGGATGGATGCACCGCCACCCCTTCGCTGACTCCGGCCGGCTCGTTGTCTCACGCTCATCGCGGGCCTGTGGACGCGCAGGCTGCGCTGCTCCTGGCGTGCGAGCTCCTGCGTTATCGCCCCGTCGACAACCTCTAGGAGGACTGGCTGGACTGCATCGCCGAGCTCGTCAGCGCCGCTGGGGGCTCTCCTGCACCGTCCCTCTCGCTACCATGCGCCACCTCCCGCTGTAGGTTACATAGCCCATGGAGCGCCTCCGCCACCTCCACGCCAAGACGTCACCCTCGCACCAATGCGTGCGGCCCCGCGGCGCGACCCACCATGCAGGGTGCCCGCGCATGAAGAAGGAAGCTGCCAGGAGATCCAGCAGCCGTGAGAGGGGGCACGCACGCTCCCAACGCTGCCACGCCAAGACCGCGCTCCGCTCGTCGCGGCAGCGTGCGAGCTCCAAGACCAAGCACCACCTCCACGACGGGCTCCAATGGCCATAGCGGGCTGCCGAGCCTTCACTCTCGAACTGTGAAGCGTCGTCTGGCCCAGGAATTTCAAGCCCGACCTGCCTTCACGCTACAACGGCACCCCCGAGCCGGCTGAGTTCCTGCAGCTTTACGAGTTGAGCATCGAGGCGGCCAACGGCGACGAGAAGGTTATGGCAAACTGGTTTCCCATGGCTCTCAAGGATGGCGCACGCTCGTGGCTCCTGAACCTGCCCACGAGATCGATCTCCTCTTGGGGCGAGATGCATGAGCGTTTTGTTGCCAACTTCCAGGGCACTCGCGACCGCCTGCCAGTCGTGGGCGACCTGCGGCGCATCAAGCAGCAACCAGGGGAAACCCTGCAGAAGTACATCCAGCACTTCAACAACGTCCGCCTCAAGATTCCCAAGGTGACGGACGAGGCCATCATCTCGGCATTCTCTGATGGCGGCTGTGATGTCAAGATGAAGGAGGAGCTCGCCATCCACGAGGACTTGTGTACAGCCTTGGAGCTATTCAACATAGCGACAAGTGCACAAGAGCTGAGGAAGGGTGCCTTTCCCTCGTCGAGCTCCCCACTACTGACCCAGAAGACAACAAGGCCAAGACGAAAGACGTGAAGCGCAAGGGGGTGGCTATGCTCGCGGCCGAACCGGAGATGAAGCGCGGCCGCGACCACCCAGAATCATCCAAGGGCAGCCGCCCGTTTTGCGCCTTCCACAACGTACATAGCCACAACATCAGTGACTGTCAGGAGCTCAGGGCCATCTGCGACGGGCATTTTAGCCGACGCCTAGAGCGCAACAACCGAGGCTACGGCCGTGGACGAGGCTGAACTGGAGGGCGCTAGGATGACCCCGGCCCCCGCTAGGAGTGGCGCGATCAGCCTCGTGAGGACCGCTGGCATGACCAGCCTCATGAGGGCGCCTGGAGGGACCAGCCTCGTGAGGACCACCCTTAGGGCAAGGCCGGCCTCCCTCCGCTGCCACCACCACCTAGGAGGAACAACGACCAGGACGAGGGGGTTGGGGGCTTCTAGGAGCCTCGTGCCATCGCCTGCATCTTAGGCAGTGCGCAGGCCCCATCCTCTCAGTGCATCTTCAAGCAGTTCGCCCGAGAAGTGAACGCGGCTCTCCCCAGGCTCGAGGCCACACGGCCGCTCAGGTGGTCCAAGTGCACTATCACCTTCAGCTCGGTGGACCGGCTCAAGTGTGCGGCAACCGCCGGCGCACTCCCGATGCTCTGCTCGCTTGTCATCAGCAATATCCAAGTCACCAAAACCCTCATTGATGGCGGTGCAGGGCTCAATGTTCTCTCTGTCGACCCGTTCGACCATCTCCAAGTGCCATATGACCAGCTGCAGCCCACCAAGCCTTTCTCAGGAGTGACCGATGGCTCCACCACCCCAATAGGGCAGATCCGTCTCCCAGTCACCTTCGGCCAGCGCGACAACTACCGCATCGAGCTCATCGACTTCGACATCGCCCACATTTGCCTTCCATACAACGCCATCCTAGGGTATCCAGCTTTGGCCAAGTTCATGGCAGTGACTCACCACGGCTACAACATCCTCAAGATGCCAGGAAACCGCGATATCATCACTATAGCGTGCGAGGAGAAGGACGCGGTGTGCTCCCTTGAGCGCGCCTACCAAGCCGCAACACTCGAGGACCCAGACAATGATGGCGCCATCTACCCTCCTGAGGCTGTCCCCAAGAAGAAGAAGCAGTTACTCCGCCAAGAGCCCTAGGAGAGCGGCGTCTCCAACTCCACCACCTCAAGACCTGCGCCCACGGAGGGGGCGCCTCCCTCTCTCACATAGGAAGGCGCGCCTGGCGCCCCTCTCAGGTCGGGATCGGGGGCTCTCCTCTAGAGGGCCTCCGACCTGGCCAATGTCACGAGGGAGGCGCTCGGGCACCATGTGGAGGCATGCTTTGCCGCATGTTTCTCTCATGAGGGCACAAGGCATGGAGTGCCTGGCGCTCAGGAGTTCATCACCAAGACAACCGAGGAGCTTCACGAGGCAAGAGCCATGCGCGGCGACCGCCGCCCACCACCTAGGGCAACCCCTCATCCTGGCGAGGGTAGTGAGCTGCGTGTCTGCATCGGCATTCCAGGGCTCAACAGGGTCGCATCCCAGGAGCGCTTCTGGCCGTCTCATGATGGTCGGTGCGAGGGGCCCCTCACAGCTACATCTGCATGCCCTTCGGCTTGCCGAACATGGCTGTCACCTTCCATCGGCTCATGCAGGGCGCCCTAACAGCTCGTGAGGCCAGGCGCCAGGCAATCCTGAGGGGGGAGGAGCCAGAACCTCCGGGGTCCCCCGGGAACTGGCTGCCGAACGAAACCTAAGGAGCAACTTTTTCAGCACGCATCTTCAGCTACCTTAACATCTCTCTAGCAATGGTGCCAGGTGACTCCCGTTCTGGCCGTCCGCGACGGGCATTTCAGCCGATGCCCAGAGCGCAACAACCGAGGCTACGGCCGTGGAGGAGGTCGAACTGGAGGGCGCTAGGACGACCCCGGCCCCCGCCAGGAGTGGCGCGATCAGCCTCGTGAGGACCGCTGGCATGACCAGCCTCACGAGGGCGCCTGGAGGGACCAGCCTCGTGAGGACCGCCCTTAGGGCAAGGCCGGCCTCCCTCTGCTGCCACCACCACCCAGGAGGAACAACGACCAGGACGAGGGGGTTGGGGGCTTCTAGGAGCCTCGCGCCATCGCCTGCATCTTAGGCAGTGCACAGGCCCCAGCCTCTTAGTGCATCTTCAAGCAGTTCGCCCGAGAAGTGAACGCGGCTCTCCCCAGGCTCGAGGCCACGCGGCCGCTCAGGTGGTCCAAGTGCACTATCACCTTCAGCTCGGCGGACCAGCTCAAGTGTGCGGCAACCGCCGGCGCACTCCCGATGCTCTGCTCGCTCGTCATCAGCAATATCCAAGTCACCAAAACCCTCATTGATGGCGGTGCAGGGCTCAATGTTCTCTCTGTCGACACGTTCGACCATCTCCAAGTGCCATATGACCAGCTGCAGCCCACCAAGCCTTTCTTAGGAGTGACCGATGGCTCCACCACCCCAATAGGGCAGATCCGTCTCCCAGTCACCTTCGGCCAGCGCGACAACTACCGCATCAAGCTCATCGACTTCGACGTCGCCCACATTTGCCTTCCATACAACGCCATCCTAGGGTATCCAGCTTTGGCCAAGTTCATGGCAGTGACTCACCACGGCTACAACATCCTCAAGATGCCAGGAAACCGCGACATCATCACTATAGCGTGCGAGGAGAAGGACGCGGTGTGCTCCCTTGAGCGCGCCTACCAAGCCGCAACACTCGAGGACCCAGACAATGATGGCGCCATCTACCCTCCTGAGGCTGTCCCCAAGAAGAAGAAGCAGTTACTCCGCCAAGAGCCCCAGGAGAGAGGCGTCTCCAGCTCCACCACCTCAGGACCTGCGCCCACGGAGGGGGCGCCTCCCTCTCTCACATAGGAAGGCGCGCCTGGCGCCCCTCTCAGGTCGGGATCGGGGGCTCTCCTCTAGAGGGTCTCCGACCTGGCCAATGTCACGAGGGAGGCGCTCGGGCACCATGTGGAGGCATGCTTTGCCGCATGTTTCTCTCATGAGGGTGCGAGCCATGGAGTGCCTGGCGCTCAGGAGTTCATCACCAAGACAACAGAGGAGCTTCAGGAGGCAAGAGCCATGCGCGGCGACCACCGCCCACCACCTAGGGCAACCCCTCATCCTGGCGAGGGCAGTGAGCTGCGTGTCTGCATCGGCATTCCAGGGATCAACAGGGTCGCATCCCAGGAGCGCTTCTGGTCGTCTCATGATGGTCGGTGCGAGGGGCCCCTCACAGCTACATCTGCATGCCCGTCGGCTTGCCGAACGTGGTTGTCACCTTCCATCGGCTCATGCAGGGTGCCCTGACGGCTCGTGTGGCCAGGCGCCAGGCAATCCTGAGGGGGGAGGAGCCAGAACCTCCGGGGTCCCCCGGGAACTGGCCGCCGAACGACACCTAAGGAGCAACTTTTTCAGCACGCGTCTTTAGCTACCTTAACATCTCTCTAGCAATTGTGCCAGGTGACTCTATTTCAGTTCGTTTAGTTGGGGGCGCCCCTCGGGCTGCATTATCCCCAAGTCGCACGGGCCTGTCCCTGCGACGTGTATCCTTTTGCATCTTTAGCTTACTCTGCTGGGGGCGCCCCTCGGGCTGCATCATACCCAGGCTGCATGGGTCCGTCCCTGTGGCATGTATCGTTCTCGCATCACCTGAACTAGCTTGATTCCCCCTATGAGTTGCTTCACGATTATTATATGCATGTCCGGTACTTTGATACCATGAACGCCGTGCACCCTTGCAAGGCCGCCCACGACCGCCTCATGATTAAGGACTGGCACGGCGTCTGTGCTCGGGTCCGTCCCTGCAGCGTCGCTAAACCCAAGAGGCTGAGCTCTAGTTCACGGGCCAGCTCCCATGTACGTCACCTCCCATGGCCCTTGGTGCCTTGTTCACGCATGAGCAAATCGCAGATGGACGAGCTAGGGCGCGCTTCCTAGTGCCTCACCACCACGGGAGCCACGCGCCGGTTGTCTTTCTTCAGGATTTTTTGCATGAGAAGTCTGGGCACGGCATCTATGCTCGGGTCCGTCCCTGCAGAGTTGATAAACCCAATGACTGAGCTCTGTCTGGGCGGGCCGGACCCGTTCACGTCACCTCCTGGGGTCGTTGGTGTTTGGCCTTCTCATGTGATCGCCTCAGGAGATTCACTCGGCGCATGCAGGTTGCCTAACCATCTCGCAGGACCACCACAGCTGTCAAGAATCAAATTCAGGCGCAACCCGCCATGAGGTAGGGCCTTGTGAGTCCCGCGCTGGCTCATGAGTGCCCATACACACCTCATCTAGCCCTATCGTGCAAGCCACGTGTCAGGACGGGGTTGTACACGCCCCGGAGGCTCCACTCAGAGGGAGCCCTCACCCACGCACCAGTGGAAGCACCATGCTTCGCGCTGGCAATCGACACGGTCGAGGAGCGGCTATGCCCGTGCAAGTGCGGAAGCGCTATGCTACGCGCTGGTGATAAACAACTGAGGGCGGCCCCATGGCCGCATCAACCTCAAGGAGCCTCCGGGATCGGTGTCCGGCCTCATTGCAACACTTTCCCCTCGGGAGAGTCGCGCGAGGGGGCTTGTCAGGACCAGTTTTCCAATAAAATATTTATTGAAAAATCGACCATTTTATCAAACCAGTATAGAAAAATCCTCCTTACTGGTAGACAAATCCTTGATACAAAAATCCAGAAGTACTAAATATTATACAGGGTTGAGCTGAGGTTGCTCAACAATTTATTACAAGCACGCCGATATTACACGTAAAGGCGGATATGACACAAAGGGTATGGTGGCATAACTACTGACTTGTAATAAAAGTGGTGGTGGATATGTCACAGTGAAGTGGGTGACATGACTCCAAAATCTTACAGCTCATCAAGCGCCGGAGTGAGGCTCGATGATTTTATTAGGGTAGCGGAAGCGTATATAATACAAGTGACCAACTCTAGGATCGTACGGGACTGACTGGGACTCCTCTAGGCGTCGGACTCACTATCGTACTCTTCATCCATAAGATCGCCTTCGTCAACATCTGGCCAAATCAACAAGCCAGGTGAGTACTTTGAACGTACTCGCAAGACAGTTTGGACATAAGATATAACGAATGCAAACATGAAGCACATGAGCAGACTAGTAATGCGCACTCAGATAATAAATTTGCACTGCAAGTTAAATAAAAAAGGAAGTCAGGCGGTAGTCCTCCCGAAATCCAAAAAAAATAACTGAAAACCGATCGGGTGTCTGAGGCGACACCTCGAAAGGTAAAAATAAATTAACATGCCGCAGTCGGGCGTTAGGGCGATACCACATAAAGGGCTTATATTAAAACGTAAATGATAGTACGTGCCACAGTCGGACGTCTAAGCGACATCTCGAGAAGGGGTTATAATGAAAGTAAATAACAAGGATGCCACAGTCGGACGTCTGAGCGACATCACATAAAGGGCTTATATCAAAAGTAAATAGCAAGAATGCCACAGTCGGACGTCTGAGCGACATCACATAAAGGGCTCATATCAAAAGTAAATAACAAGAATGCCACAGTCGGACGTCTGAGCGACATCACATAAAGGGCTTATATCAAAAGTAAATAACAAGAATGCCACAGTCGGACGTCTGAGTGACATCACATAAAGGGCTTATATCAAAAGTAAATAACAAGAATGCCACAGTCGGACGTCTGAGCGACATCACATAAAGGGCTTATATCAAAAGTTAATAACAAGAATGCCACGGTCGGACGTCTGAGCGACATCACATAAAGGGCTTATATCAAATCATTCGAATGCAAGTATCTCATGAAGGTAACATCATTCCATGGAATACTCGGTACATGATAATAAATTGGTTAGTCCATCCACAGGAATAACATTCAGCCGGGTTTACCACTCTCAGTTTTATGCTTATTCTCCGGGGACTGTCACTGGGGCTGCCACTGGGATTGACACTGAGACTGACACTAACACTGAGATGTTGTTCAAGTCCTTGACCATGGACATGGTTACTCGAATGGTTTTGACTCTGCAGAGTTCGTACTCTTTAACCACAGCCAACGGATTTCAGTAGTCACAAAGGACTAGTTCCGTTTATGGTATTTTAGGAGAAACACATCTAACCAGTATAGACCCATTCCCCATTCAGCTGCCAGGAATCACCCTAGGCAACGTTCAAGAAAAACTATAAGACGGGGAGGCTACAACCTCGAATGGCATGGGATCAAATTTATATTGCACGCTCTAAGGGATGCCCCCCTCTCGGTCCCAACCGGAAACACCCATGCCCCCTGACCGGATGACGGGATTTAATCCAGGGCCATGGAACCCTCATCACGGCCCCTCTATTTGGTGTGCACAAGGAAAGAGGTTTGCAACTGACTAAACCGCATTCTTTGCAGAAGACATGTGGCAGCACAAAAAGGGGACGAACGGGAACAAGACTTGGTCCACGTTAATACTGGAGTTAAACGGTTGACATAAAACTGGCATGCTTCAACAATACCAGCTTGCAACCTATCATGCCACCACATGATCAGGTTATCTCACCATCATATGAACACATCAAATTTCGAAGCTCACTTGCAGCTTGCTTTGCATGAAATATAACATTCACAAATGCTTATATAAACATGTCATGAGAAAACCACTCAAGCAATCATGAAAAACACTCATCATATCAAAGGTTCAAACATGCTTGCCTGGTTCAGAGTAGTCGGAGTCTAGCTCGGCGAAGTTTGCGGCTCCATCACCTCCTTCGGTATCTACATTATAAAAGAAATCGGATACTAACGTAAATACCGTGCATGCATAAAAATTGTCCCAAATATTTATTTTTTAAATAAATATGATAAAAAACTAGATAGAAAAATAAAGATGACAGAAAAAGAATCAACTCAAAATCATCTTCTGTTTAAAAGTTATTAAGGTTTTAGTCCACGGACTAATCTATGATGAAACAGAAACTTTCGAGGGGCTAGTTTAAAAAACAGAAAATATTTCGGTTAGAAATACGCCGACCCAAAGGGAAAACATACTTTGCCCGAAGGCGCTTTCAGAAAACATTTCGAATAAAAGAGGAGAGGCTGACAAGGGGGTCCCGCATGTCAGGTTTAAAATCTCACCGTCGACAAAAGCAAACGATGATCGCCGGCGACAATCGACGGCGATCCAGAGGAGGGCAGGGGTATGGTTGCACTCACGGGACAATTCTGCATTGGTGGGTGGAACGGATTCACCACCGTATGGCTGACCGGCGATTACTAGCGATTCCTGCTTCATGCAGGCGAGTTGCAGCCTGCAACTACATTGATTTTAGTAAAGGGCGCTTTAGATGCACGCGGTTCCAAATTAATGCCGGATAAGAAACTTGGTCGGCGGCAAGCACCATGCCAACGGCGGCTTCCACTCCGGTGGACGGCAGTTCGGTCGAGGATGGATCCCTCCGAAGAGAGCTGCAAACGCCAAATCGGAGCGCAGGTTAGGGGAGTGGGTGCAATAGGAGGTTCCTCCCCAAGTTTGAGCTAGAGCTATGCAAGGAATCGAGTGAATCAAGCTGGCTACCAGAGCGGGTCGTGGCGGCCGGAGTTGGGGAAGAAGGCCTCCTTGAGGTCCTTCTAGTGGCTGGGCGCGGCTCCGATGAGGTGGAGGAGTGGTGCTGGATCGAAGGCGAGCTCGAGGCCTCTATTTATAGCCGGCCCAAGGTGGTTGCCGAGAACGGGATTTCTCCGGCGAGTAATTACGGCGAGGTGGTGGTCGAGCTGACGGCTTAGGTGCCTGGGCAGCTGCGGATTGGTCCACTGGCTCCATTCAACAGCTAAGCTTGATCGGATTTGGCCTGCTCTCGTGGCTTCGACGGAACGGAGCTCACGGGCTCGTCGGTGGCAGAGAGCGCGCTCTGCGCCTCTCAGGCCACGGTGACGGTTCTGCGGCATGCACAGAGAAGAGGACGGCCACGCGGAGGCTCCTGGTGGTGTGGGCGGTGCTGGACGGTGTCATACTGCAGGGTTGGCCCCTGCTGGCCGCCACGGGCAGTTTTGCCATCGCGAGAGGCGCCGGAGTTGACGTGACATGTCGCCACCGACGCTCGCGACCGGCCTAACAACCATGTGGCACACTAGATAAGGAGGGGGAACAGGGAGTAAGAGGCCAGGGCGAGCACTGGTGAGATTGACGCCAAGCTCTGAAGAAAACGACACTGACGACTGAAGCTTAACACTGAAACTCTGAATTTGAACAGGAACAGTGCACACCAGCTATTCGACGAAATGCTTGGCGCACGTGGAAAAATTTTCTTGAGCTGAAACTTGGTGGGATGGCCTCTTGATGCATCCAGAGACTGCCTGAATTTCTTCAGAATTTTTGGAAAAGGAAAAGAATGAATTTCACCAAAAATGGCAAATCTTGTCCAAACTTGCAGCAAGCAAATTTTGAAAATTTTGAACTGTGGACCAGCAGATCTTGATGGATCTAGGTCGAGGGCACTAAGGACTAGCCAGAGGAATTTATTTGGAACCAAAACTCAAAGGAAATCTAGTAGTTCCTTTGTAAATCACTAAGGTCCAAATAAATGGCAGAAAAAGATTTGAGGTTAAAACAAATAGAAATAAAATCCAGGAGAAGTTGAACCTTGCTGGACTTGATGCTTGACTTGACCCAAAGTACAGAGGTGGGTTTTGGAAGAAAGTTTTCTACAAGGGCCATGGCAAGAGAGTACTTTTGAATAGGGAAGGATAAAATCCAAAAATTATAGGAATTCTTTTTAGTAACAGGATTTGAAAGGTCCACTCAAAAGTATTTGTGTTGAGCCAACCCAAGATGAAAAATCTTCAAGACCAACAATCAAGGTTGGGAAGAACCCACAAAAATACTTGTCATAAAAGAAATTTTTTGACAAGGAGAGTCTTTTAAAAAAGAAAATTTTAAATAACCTTCTTCCAATTAAATAAAGGATTTGATAAAAACCAAATCAAAAATTTTGGAGTGTTACAACACCTACCCCCTTAGGAAAAATCTCGTCTCCGAGATTTCAGCTAATCCTCAAATAGGTGTGGGTACTCTGTCCGAAGAAAATCCTCTCTTTCCCATGTTGCTTCATCCTCGGTGTGATTGCTCCAGTGAACCTTGAAAAACTTAATTGTTTTCTGACGGGTCCTCCTTTCGGACTCCTCCAATATTTTTATTGGACGTTCCGTGTAGGTGAGGTCTGGTTGTACATCAATGCTCTCATGAGATACATGCTTCTCTGGGTTGCTTACACATTTCCTCAACTTTGAGACGTGGAACACGTCGTGGACGTCTGACAGTTCTTCGGGTAGGTCTAGCTGGTAGGCCACTGTGCCTCTTTGTGCAATCACACAGAAGGGTCCAGTAAACCGTGGTGCTAGCTTTCCTTTAACTTTGAATCGTTGTGGGCCCCTCATAGGAGATACTCGTAGATACTCATATTCACCGGGTTCAAAGCTGACTTCACGATGTTTTTGATCGTAATAACTCTTTTGTCGGCTCTGGGCTGTCTTGAGTCGATCCCTGATTAGTCTAACTTTCTCCTCAGCTTCCTTGAGCATGTCGGGGCCGAAGATACGACTGTCTCCTGTTTCTAACCAATTTAATGGGGTACGGCATCTTCGCCCGTACAAGGCTTCAAAAGGTGCCATTTGTAGACTGGCTTGGTAACTATTGTTGTATGCGAACTCGGCATACGGCAAGCTTTCTTCCCAACTGGTTCCATAGGTGAGAACACATGCTCTTAGCATGTCCTCTAGAATTTGGTTCACACGTTCAGTTTGTCCTCTAGTCTGGGGGTGGTATGCTGTACTAAATACTAGTTGAGTTCCCAGAGCTTGTTGTAAATGATCCCAAAATCTAGAGACGAATTGAGTGCCTCTGTTGGATATTATAGTCTTTGGAATTCCGTGCAGACAAACTATATGGGAGAGATCAAGTTTGTCCAGCTTCTGAGTGGTGTGGGTTGTCTTTACTGGGATGAAATGTGCCACCTTAGTTAATATATCTGTAATGACCCATATGGCATCATTTCTGTGTCGTGACCGAGGTAGTCCAACAATAAAATCCATTCCAATTTCATCCCATTTCCACTCAGGTATCCTGTTTGGCTGTAATAGTCCTGCTGGTTTTTGGTGCTCGGTTTTAATGCGCTGACATGAATCACAACATGCAATCAATGTGGCTATATCCCTCTTCATACCGTGCCACCAAAAAAATTCCTGAATGTCCTTGTACATTTTGGTTCCTCCAGGGTGGATTTAATATGGAGCGGTGTGGCCTTCGGCTAGAATTTGCTGTTTGAGGTCCTCTATATTTGGTACGCAAAGTCTGTCTCTGTACCATAATATTCCCTTATCGTCTACGACGAATTCTGAAGCCTTGCCCAAACTCACTTTTCTTTTTATGCCTTCGATGCTGGGGTGTCCATACTGAGCCTTCTTAATCTGTTCCATTAGGGTGGGCTGTATTTCCAAATTTGACACATTGCCTTCAGCGACCATCACCAAGTTGAGTTTGGCGAACTCCTGCTGAAATTCAGGTCTCAAGTTCTGTAGACTGTCGTTGCCCAAGCTGGGGTTTCGACTAAGGGCATCTGCCACTACATTCGCCTTTCCTGGATGGTAGTGAATGCCAACATCATAATCTTCCACTAATTCCAACCAACACTGTTGTCGTAAATTGAGTTCTGGTTGTGTGAAAATATATTTGAGGCTTTTATGGTCTGTATATATTTCACAATGATTTCCAAGCAAAAAGTGCCTCCACTCTTTGAGTGCATGAATGACTGCCACCAATTCCAAGTCATGAGTAGGATAATTTTCTTCATGCTTTCGTAGTTGCCTGGAAGCGTATGCGACTACTTTGCCCTCTTGCATTAGTACGCATCCGAGGCCCTTCCGGGATGCGTCACAATATACTTCAAAACTTTTGTGTATGTCTGGTACAACCAATACTGGTGTTGTTGTTAATTTCCTTTTGAGTTATTGGAAACTTTTCTCGCAAGCTTCAGTCCATACAAATTTCTTATCCTTCTTGAGTAACTGTGTCATTGGTTTTGCTATGGTGGAGAACCCCTCAATAAACCTTCGGTAATATCCAGCCATTCCCAGGAAACTTCATACATCTTTTACGTTGATTGGTGGTTTCCAGCCAAGTACGGCCTTGACTTTTTCTGGGTCCACGGCAACACCTTCTTGGGTCAATACGTGGCCTAGAAAACCAACCTGTCTTAACCAAAATACACATTTGCTAAATTTGGCGTATAATTGATGTTTCCTTAATTCTCCCAGTACAATTCTGAGATGTTTAGCATGTTCTTCTGGTGTCTTAGAGTATACCAGAATATCATCAATGAACACCACAACAAATTTGTCCATAAATTTCATAAACACTTTGTTCATGAGGTGGACAAAATATGCGGGGGCGTTTGTCAGTCCAAACGGCATTACTGTAAATTCATATAATCCGTATCTGGATGTGAATGTTGTCTTAGGGATATCTTCTGTCCGTACCTTTAATTGATGATACCCCGACCTTAAATCAATTTTTGAGAAAACCTTGGCTTGTGCGAGCTGGTCAAATAAATCATTTATCTGTGGCATCGGATATTTGTTTTTGATGGTGACCATGTTGAGTGCTCGATAGTCCATACACAATCTCAGTGTCCCATCCTTTTTCTTGGCAAATAATACTGGTGAACCCCAAGGTGAGGAGCTGGCCCGTATAAATCCTTTGTCTAGTAATTCTTTTATTTTCTTCTTTAATTCTACCAACTCGGAGGGTGCCATTCTATAGGGTTTCTTGTAAATGGGGGTAGTTCCAGGTGCTAGTTCAATTATGAACTCTATTTCCCGGTCTCGTGGCATGCCTGGTAGTTCTTCGGGAAATACGTCAGGGAACTCACACACCACTGGAAATTTTCTTAACTTTGAAATGTCCACCTTATTCAACCTTGGTTGCCGTGATATTGGTCTTTCTTGAGCTGCAATTTTTATCGTCTTCCCGTGATGATGAGTAAGAATTACAGTCCAATTGAAGCAGTCGATAAATCCCTTGTTGGTGGTTAACCAGTCCATTCCTAGGATAACATCCAGTCCCTTATTTTCCAATACAATGAGGTTTGCCTGAAACTTTAGTCCCTCAATCTCAATAACCACACCTTGGCAGTAACTCTGAGTGATTTGCTTAATCCTGAGGGACTTGATGGTCATGGATTTTTCCAAGGGAAGCATCGAAAAATCATGTTGCAAAGCAAATTTCTTTGAAATGAACGAGTGAGAAGCTCCAGAATCAAACAAAACCATGGCAGGTATTGCGTTGACAGGGAACGTACCAAGTACAATATCCGGGGCATTTTGTGCTTCCTCCTTGGTCACATGGTTCAAGTGACCCTTCTTGTGATTGTTATTGGGGTTGAAGTTGTTACACTTGGGTGTTGAATTATTTCCACTGTTGTTCGGCTTGGGGGCCGAGTTTCTTGGCTTTGGGCACTGTTTGGCATAGTGTCCTTCCTCTCCACAAGCGTAGTAAGTAACACCTGGGTGATATGTAAAATCCTTGTCTCTTGCATGAAATTTTTTGTTTGGGCGTGGAACAATGGTTGTGGATTTGTTCGCTCCAATTTTCTGAAAATCAGTCTTGTTCCGGTTGTTGCGAGCATGAGTAGTCTTGTCCCTTTTGCGCTTGCGAAAATCCTCCAAGCTGCGGCGCTCATTTTCCAATGTAATAGCTTTGTCCACAAGTGACCAGCTAGCATTTAAGTGCTGGTGCCAGACCATCCAGAAATTTTTCCATTCTTTTATTTTCAGTCATATGCTCTTCGTTGGCATAACGAGATAATTGAGTAAACTGACTATTATACTCAGTCACTGTCATGCTTCTCTGCTTGAGGTCATCAAACTCCCTTTTCTTGATCCTCATAATGCTTCTGGGAATGTGCGCCCCGCGAAAACCTTCTTTAAATTCTTCCCAGGTGATGTTATTTTCATTGGGGTGCATGTGTAGGAAATTTTCCCACCATGATGCAGCTGCTCCAGTGAGGTAGTGAGGTGCATAAAGTACCTTCTCACGGTCCGAACATTGTGCAATAATTAACTTCCTTTCAATATCTCGAAGCCAATCATCGGCCTCAAGAGGTCTATCAGTGTGAGAGAACATTGGGGGACGTGTCTTTTGTAGTTCAGACAATTTGGAATGCTGCTGATATGGTTCACGGTGATTTCCTATATTGATAACATGGTTCATCATTTCTTGATGCTGCCATTGGCTTTGCTCATAAAGGCGGCATATTTGAGAAAATGCTGCTTCACTGCCTTGCTGACTTGACCGCCCATGTGTGAAATTGTTACTTGTCTGGGTACCATAATTTTCTTCCGGCGGACTTGGCATGGAACAAGTCCAGGGACGAGGCATTTTCCACTCTGGGGTATTTTTGCAGAATTCATGAGAAAAACTGAGTGGCAAAAATAAATATTTAAAAAAAACTCCAAGATTTTTCAAGAAAATACTTGATTACGCATGGAGAAGGACCGCTCAGTACATATCTTACACACAAGCCGTAATTATACAATACATCACTCAGGATGTGCGTACACATTCCTGACATGTTATTTAGGCTAGTGCACTTCTCCGAGTTCCTACATGATGCGCACACAAACTACTTCTCACCAAACCTATATACATATAAACATATCATACAAGCTGGTACATCGTACGGCTGCTAGGCGCACTCAGTCGGAGATGGTGAAAACTTCCCTCGGTCTGCCGAGGGTAAGACCCAGTGATGCTGGAGACTCGACCTCCTCCTCACTAATAGGCTCCAGGCGCAAAGTACTAGGTTGAGGAGCTAGTGTGGGCGCGGCAGGTGGTGCAGTACTGACCGGAGTAGGAGCAATGACTTGGTCAAACTCCTCAGTGGTAGGTAGGCGGTGAGCGGTGGCTAAGATGGCAGGTGTATAGGATGCTGAGGACGAGACATAAGTCAGTGGTGGTGCTGTATGGAGGAGCTCCCTCCTGTTGGCGGAACAGCCCTGAACTAAGTCCATACGAGCAGCCACAAAGTCGTCCACGAGGTTATCAAAAGATGCCTCAAGAGCTTTGAGATACTCAACCAACATTTCAATAGCCTCATCTCTCTCCCCCCTAGCGCAAGCGAACGCATAGTGACATGTGTATGGCACGTGGCATGGGAGGTAGCGGTAGCGATGAGCCTTCATCGAAGGGAGGGCATCCCGGAGACAAGCTATCGCCTCACGGGCAGCCATCTGCATGGCATGCCTCTCCGTAGGCATGGCCCTTCCCACAAATCGGAAGCAGCGTGACTCAGAACATCCTCCCTTGAATTGCACCACGGCCTGGTGCATAGACACGATGTCGCTGATCTTGTGCTGGTAGAGTGTGAACTCCGGACGAGCCGATAGCCCGATCATGACCTTGGTGATGGAGACGAGAAGCTTGATAAACCCCTCAGGTACATTGGCGAACACTTGTGACTCACAGTCACTGCCAGCCATCTACAAAGGTAGACAAAAATTCCGAATAGTCAAATCATAAATTCATGATGACTGACAGAAAATTGCTACATTTGCAAAATGTTAAAATAGCACTTATTACGCTAATAACCGATTAGCGATCGCACCTAGTGGCTTCCTACAGTCAGCCTGGCTCTGATACCAAGTTGTTAGGACCGATTTTCCAATAAAATATTTA